>NC_089317.1:9493810-9711310 GCF_036669915.1 Pocillopora verrucosa
TCTTATTTTGTTGCGTACCGGTGTCACACACAGCGGATTTGGACGCCCACGCGGATATGGACCCCCATTCGCAGATTTGGACCCCCCGACCAAACTTTCCTTTTAAGCATTGTTTGTACCATATTTAGTAACAAATACTATTTGCAAGTTTTTTTGCGGTGTTCTTTTCAATCACAACACAATATTCCTCAATAAAGGTGAAGAAAAACAGCCATTTCGTCCCAATTCTGCGGCATTTATTATAGCGAGTCCTACAGTATACGCAATAATTCGATGCCAACAAACTGTTGTATTCGAACTATTGAAATTGTTACAATGAACCTCTGATGCGAATCAACATTGATACGAAAGGTCATAACAAAAGTGGAGACTATTGCGTCCAGTCACAAAAATAACTTAGTCTGATTTTCTTATGAAATAACATTAAACAGTTTCTGAACAAGAACGAAGTAACTACTCCTACTATAAGTCGTTCGTAAAGCGTATGATAAGTAAAAATGTTTCTGTTATGAACTATTGGAACTCTCAGCTTATTTTCATTAATGTCTACGTCATAAGAAAAGTGAAGACAATTACATCGAACTCATTCTTATTTTCTAATTTTAACGATTATTAACTGTGGAGAGATCCGAAATAACACCTTAACAATTACGAAGACGTCAAGAGTGTAGCGGTCTTCAGACAACGCCCGCGCCATCCCCAATCACAAGACAAGGTAGAACGTTGCCACATGACACTAATACCCAAGATATGACCTTCAAAAAATGGGTCAAGACGGTGTAAACTGGGCGCAACAGTTCCCTCTTTATCAAAGAATTCTAAATAACGACCCTAAGGAAGTGATAGCTTGCAAAACATTCGAAATATACATTGCACGAAAGTGCAACGCCTTCAGAGAGAGCATGAGGAAAGAAATAGTAGAGTACTTAAAAAGTAATCCGTACAACAGCGATGGCTTCCCACTTTTGGAGCATTTGGCAGATGATGATTTCTCTTGCTGGGACGACTACATAACTCATATGGCGCGAGATGGGACTTATAGGGATCAGATTACGCTGTATGCAGCAGCATAACATCGACATCTGAATAGTTTCCTCTCTAGGAGTTGGTGGGCAGCATGTGTTCAGTCCGTCAGCAAGTGTTTCAGCAGCTACCGTGTACCTCACAACGACGCTGGTTAAAAAGAATACGATGCAAATGACCCAGGAGAAGGAGAAATTTTCGAGGATTATGCAAATAAAACGCATATAGAGCAGGAAGTCGTTGATTTTGAAATGGATGACACTGACGCAAAAAGTGGACCTGACAGTATCGTCAGCATTGGTGACGACACGGATATTGCTATAGATATAGCTAAGGGATATACTCATGGGAGCCGAACAAACGAGACGGAGTCTGAATTGCAAAATTAAGTCGAGAGGAGATAACGAATGTCACATTGGAAATCTTCCCAATGAAGCTCTAGAAAAAATCTTGGAAATAGTGTTTGTGTCATCGGCCATCCTGTCTGCTGGTAATGCATGCCACATATACCAGTTAAGTTAATACACGATTCAGGGCGCTGGTGCAACGTCTGAAACGATTTCTACCAAGGCTTCATGTTTCTGGTGGATTGAAGTCTTGTTTAATCGGCGCTCGAAGCCTTTTAAAAAAGTATGGTTCTTTAAGCGGTCTATTGACTGAGCTGAATAAAATCATTTCCAGTCCAAAGTGGGCTGATACTTGGCTGGAAGAGTAAGTGGATGAACTCGATTGGTACGTAATCATTAGAATTTTTTGGAAAAGAAATTGACTACAATTGATGATAAACTAGCATGCTATTGTTGATGTTATCGTTCGTGTTGAAGTTGTTGATAGTGATGCACCATTTTAGAGCGTTTGAATGACTTCGCTGTGTCACATGTTAATCCAAAGAAAGGTATTATTATCAGTAGTGCTGTTAAAATTCTGCACATCAGTGTTATTCAGTGTCAATTGATTTTAATGAAGCATTTGAGTTCATTTTTAAGAATGATTATCTTGATTTATTCAATTTTAACCTAGGATATTGCATTTCTAGCCTTCTATGGCTTCACTCCACCTCGGTAATCAGTTCATGTACCATATGACTATAAGTGGAAACTGTTGAGCTTTCTTTTTTTCATTTTTTTATTTATCTATGCATTTTCTCCCCCCACGACGGGGAGAAAAGATGAAGACAAAAAATGAGATAAAAACTTGAGATTGACTGTGATATATATGTTTTCCCGATATTTCGGTTCGGGAACTGATGAACCCGTCGCAAGGGGCTAAAGGGAAAAAAAGTGAATGGTTCATTAGACTATCAATTGACTATCGTGTGCTGTGGCTCAAGAGTTCAATTTGACTCTTGCGTGGAAAAAGCAGCATGTCGAGACCTGTGATCGTGAAATGGGATAAGATATGATTGGTCAGTGGATATCTTGCTCTGTAAGTCACTTTATCATATAGCTAACAGCGCGCGCGGGCAAGATCAAGTGAATCTTGTGTTCTGATTGGATACCTGAGCAGGCAAGATGAGCCCACCCTCGCCCTCTCGGGATTCCCCGTATTGATACCTCACGCTTGGTCAATAGGCATAGGAATATATTTCATGCAGACCCATACAAATCTGGCAAGGGAACACAATACAAAAAATGCACTTCCGAGCCCGGAATTTGTCAGACGTATAGGTCAGTGGACTTCCTTTTTCATGTAATTCGGTTCATAAAGTGTTAACTTCAGCACTGATCACACAAGTATATCGCCAAAATGTGTTACACTAAAGAGTCTGAGCCAATGATATGTCTCGACTGGGAATTGATCAATAGGCTACCAAAAATCCAGACAGAGGCGGAGTTTTCTATACTAATGTCTGAACACTTTACTGGCTTCCCCCTGTCTGACGGGACGCGTAATTATGCACACAGTGGTAAAGCGCCCTTCCGCACAAGCTACTAGACGCTGAAAAAACTTGCTTCTCTTCTCCAAAACTCATATCAAAATTTGTCCTTGCTAAATTTCAAGTGTGCTGCATGTGTCATCACCCCTCGAGTTACGCCTTTACATAAGAGGGCGGGGGTGCGCGCTGGGAATTTCGAAAACGAACCCTATAAAATTATAGAAGGTAACTGAATCTTATTTTTGTGGGAGTGGCAATAACTGATCTCTACCCCTAAAAAGTACCAATTCAAAAGCAAAAAACTGAAGAATCTCAAAAATAAAAACTCCTTGATCCATGTGCTCGAGAGGCTCAAGTCAGAACATTAAAATCGTCCTTGTAATGCTTATTTCAGGTATTTTGTTGAGCGAAAAACACCCTAAAACGTACCAGCTAGGTCTCTGGTAGTCCACTAAAGTTTGAGACACCATAAAAGGTACCAGATCGCTGATTTTGACCCCTAAAAGGTACGACAAATATCCTCACCCATTTCCAGTCGCCTTCCCCCCCCTCCCCCCGGTCAGCACCTGAAAAAAAAAGATTTGCCCTCCCCCCCCCCCAGTGAAAAGAAAGAAAAAAAAGGATCTGCCCCAGTCGCCCCCACCTCAAAAATCTAATGGTCCGTCCCTTTTACATAATTCCAAAATGAGTTTCGTTCCGGAACGAAATTAATTTCATCGGCGTTTACGGGCAAGATAATTTAGTCTGTAAAAACAAGTATTTATGTCCTTTTCTGTCTTTTTCTATGCTTCCTGCGCTCCTAAAGAGGATTCATACAGATATGAGTGTCGTACGCGTTTACATTATACAGGTACAAAAGGTCGTCCAGTGTTTCGGTGAGTGTTTCGTTCTAAAATGAAAACCCCAATAAACTTATTCAGAAATGACTCGTTTCGAATAAATTTTTACTCTGGCATTAAGTGGCAACCGGTATGAACTCTTTCTTGAACAAAGCTAGTTCCGACATCATGTAAAAGGTCCCTAAAAGTTTTTATTCCCAGAGCATCGCGCTTTGTTCTCCTGTCTGAATACTATAAATTTCAATAACGTAGAAGCAACAACCCGCTTTTAACTGCTTCGAATACAAAGAACACATATTCTAATATTTTCAATTCAACATAAACAAAAATCTTTATACAGGGTAAATATTCATTCGTGTCGGTATCAATTACTGCGTGACTAGCTTATGATGCAAATGGGGGAGGGGAAAACACAACGAAAAACCTGAGATCCTGTCAAAAAGGAATACCCAAGCGTGATATAATAATCGAAACAGCTAATAAAATCATAAATAAGCAAGATAAGAGTGTTTTGTTAGATTTTTTTACGAATTGTAGTGATTTATGCAGGTAAACGGTGGCGACGAGTAGGCACACTATGTATTTTTCATAGTCGCTAGCAAGTAAATTTTGCCGGACTTTGAGTTCGTCTCAAGATAGAACAAAACAAATACACTAGGAAAATTTGACAGTAACTTTATAACCATCCTTTTGTCTTTAAAAAGCTTAAAGCTCAGTAGATTCTGTCGTATCGGTCATTGTTAAAACTGCCTTTGTTTTGATGTTACTTTTCGACATAGGAAAAGTATGTCGAACAAAAATATTCGTCAAAAAATAAATGTTACTTTGCCAGCTTCAATAATGACAGGGGATTAAGTTTAGATGATAAAAGAAAGAATTATGTCGACAGAAATACCGCAGGTCAAGTATATCCGTTACACGAGGTCACACAACTAGGGTAATATTCATGGTGAAAATTTGCATATTTGAGTGATCGAACGAAAAAATCATTTCTCGAAAGCTAAAATACATTTTCACAAAAAAACTACACCACAATTATTAGGACATATTGGGCTACAAAATATGAAAGTAGAGTGAGGTCGACTTTTGGGCGACTTGCCAAAATATTTCAAATTTGTTCCATGGATACTGACATCCTCTCTTAAATACTTGGTCAAAAGATTTATCATTTATTGCACCTGTGCCCCATGGAAAATTTAAACATTTTAACTTTTAAGTTCATTTCATTAAAGTAATAGATTGCACTTCCTATCGGTTTACCGGCACTATAACCCACTTGCAAACTTTTCTTCGTGTTCTATTCTAAGTGGTCTATTTCCTGATTATAACACTAGAATGTGCTGCATGACTGGTATATGTAAGTGTGGTATAACATGTAACATTAACATGAAATCCTTGCACTTTTTCGTAACGAACAATGCATATCCCAAAAGAGTGCAAGCTACAGCGATAAATTCCCGGAAACCTACAAGTCAACAGGGCGAGCTCTCTGAACATGTTGGAACTCATTTGATGCATTTTAATTGTTATAGTCAGAGTTTTAGGAGTGGTAGTCGGTCGTTTAGTGTGACTGACTCGTTGATGATGCTTGTAGGTCTGATAAGGACTCTGACATTGATTGACATTTAAAATCTGGGCGGAAGTCATTTCGAGTCGTCATCAGAGCTAAAGTTAAGTCACTTGAAAAATGTGACGGTGGAGTTACATAAGTGATTTTGATTGTAAATTCTGCACTAAAATGGAGGCTCTTATCACCACTCCAACTTTTTTTTTTTCTGTTCATGACGGTCGTTAATCTCTATGCATGCATCTGGATTTACCAGGAGCTTGAAATGAGGGTTGACGAGACAAATAGATTAATCTCTGTCACACGAATTTGCTGACACATATTGATCCCTGATTAGTCAAGGGTGTCAAATTTATCTAACAGCAGTTGTTTTGATAAATAATGTACCAAGAGAGGCATTTCCACGCGTTATTCGGTATAATCTTAAAGAGCATCGATCCTACCTTACGATAGGAAATCAATTGGCAAAGAAAAAAATCATTAAACATGGACTAAGTTGAGTCTTCTGCCCGAGTCTAGGGTAAACCTCAACAGAAAAACGGGCTCCAAAATCCTGCTCTTGCGGACGCTGTGTTGCTGCTGTCGATTTCAACCCGCAGAATTTCCCTATTTTAACTAAGTGTCGTTTTTTATTTGGAACGAAGTGGTTATTGACGACACATAAATTGTAAATTATACAGAATATGCTTCGGTTGATGTCTTGTCGTTCGAGGAAAAAACATGAATTCTGAGTCGGCTTCGCCTTGTGCTTTCTCAAATTCAATGTTTTCCTCCGTCATTCTTTGACGGAGTTCTTTCATATTATTTCCCATTTACACAAAATTGTTTTGTTCAACTTAATAACTCTACAGTCATCAAGCTAAGAACTTGTCGCTCGTGTCGTCTCAGTTATTACCTATGTACCATTTCCATTAATACAGTTTTTTTACTTTCCTTTCTTACAATTTACGGTAATGAATATCAAAGAATAAGAGTGTCGCCTTACCTGCAAAGGGAACAGAAACCAATGATAGAAATAGAAATTTGACGATAGACATCATCTATTTCCTCATAGTGAGCTAAAATGGCTTCCTGTTTGAGCTGGCTTGACTGCTGTGAAAGTTAATCTATTCGGCTTGTAAAATATTCACAATGTAAGCCAATAGGTCAATAGATGAAGGTGCAGCCTACTGTTTAATTATTTCTGCCTTATCACTTCCCCACTAAAATTTGACTCTTTCTCCACCGAGTCCACCCCCCTTTCCGACCCCCCTCCTCTGTGTGTAATTGGGTTCAGCAGTAATACTCGGTAAGGAAAATAAATGAACTTTGAAGTTCTAAAAGCGTCGAAATTAGCTTTGGATTTGATGATAGTTAGATTTCAACAGTAATACTGAACCTTATGACTCCAAGTAACCCTTAGCGTCATTGGCACCATTCTATAGGTCGGTAAATATTTTTTTGTAAATGTTGATACGCAAAGTATTGTTCATTGGAAGATTTACAAAATGAATCTAATAACTTTCAACGATTTCAACACAACGCTACGCAGTTTTCTGGCCGTGATGCGTGGTAACCAGCGTTCAAGCGTGGTAAATCTATAACGCGGGTTCTGTATGCCCAGGATATCTGTACGCTTTCCACTTCTAACAGCATATCTACCACTCCTTTGTCTCGACGTATTTCACTCTTAATATTGTTTATCCTGCTCTATGTATAGTTTTGGGTAGCATGTGTTTCTCTGGTAAGCTATTGAACTGTTCTCGTTTTATTTTTGAATAGGCCGATTTATAAAGAAGCAAGACTATTGTCTTTGGCTACGCCTCGGGCAATTCTTACGCATGTTTCGTACCCTCCCATTTACTTCTTGCATGTTCCATATCTGATGGATGACGAGACACGAGGCGGTGCAGAACACAACTGAACGCGGAAGAAGCGCGATATAGCCGCTGGCTTACAGTTCGTGGGCCCCTAATTATAAAGTTTGCATATTATCGCTTTACTTCCCTACCGTCTCATCCTAAAGCGTGGTTCGCCTTCACGGCGCAGAAATTGCAATGTCTTCAATCATATCCAACGTGTCTATATTCTTATGCTTGGTTTTGTGTATTCGTAAAGCAGGTAGGTACGCGAGCTTAGCTTTACTGAGCGAGCGTTTCCCATGGCGCGAAAAACAGCTTCGCGCTGGACTGCAGGGTAATATTTCCAAACTGGTTAAAGGATCTGTGCTGTTTACATAATTTTTTTGTTTTCTTTTGTAGAACTAGTACCAACATTTACAGAAACTCCTCCAGATCCGTTCTATGTATTGGAAGGCAACAATATCACCTTTGTGTGGCAGTACAACCTTAGTGCAGCGTTTCACAGTGTTTCTTTTCGGTTCCGCAGCAGCACTTCCCGCACCATTCTGTTCAAACCTGGCTTAAACCTCGACCCAACAATTCCAAGTGGTATTTATAAGGGTCGCGTTCAAGAAAACATCAATGCTACACGAGCAGAAATTACAATCTTTGCATTGCAGAGATCTGAGGGTGGAGGATACGAAATTGAAGTGATCGACAAAACTTTCCTGCCTGCTCTTAGCGAAATGACTGTTCAAGTACAGTGTAAGTAAACCACCAAAATATTCATGAATATTATCTCTACTGGTTCTATTTGTTGAAAAATTTTTGGAATCATTCAGTAAAGGTGAATCTCGTTTCGTTGTTGGATATTTCATTTCATTTATTCTTGACGCAAACTGCTGCTATTTTTCGGGTAGCTTCGGAAGATATTCTGTATAAAGCAGCGCAAGATGGTCGCTGAATTGCTTTAACAGAACTTTTTAGCACCGATATTTACCAAATATGCGGCAAGAAGTCGAGACTAGCTGCAGTCTTATCTCGAAACAGGTTCGAGACCTATGTTTTTAAATTGCACATATTTAATTTAAACAATGAAACGCGCAGAATGCGGCACTCTTCGGCTCCTCAAGCACTGCTGCGGACATACCGCGTATTTTCGCTGTATGTCTATCATAATTTTTTTTCGTGATCCGTAAAGGCTCAAGTTACATTTTAAAGAACGCTTACAGGGTTAGTAATATTAGAAAAAAGCATACATTACACCTTTTCAAAGGATATGCAATGCCAGAATAGGTAAACAAATGTAAACCTGCGTTGCTATCTAACGCCGCTTAAATTACGTTTTATACGAAATTTTCATCGACTATTTAATGAGTGGAATATTTTCAAAGTCGTCGCTTTTTTCAAAGAGAGAGCTAAGCGTACTTAAGCTTAATATCCTCCGTTATGTGGCCAGTTCGAGAAAACTCACTTTCAGTTCATTTGCATTTAACGACTCTATACATGTTTAATGATTTCATCAGATAACTATGTGAAGTTTGAGAGTACGTATTCTATTTATTGTTTTTTCCAATCATTCAAAGATTTGCGATTTCAATTTAGCGTAAATCTTTTCTGCTGTTTTTAAGCCAGTGTGTATTTCTTGATAAGTTTCAAAGAGCTTAAGTTCTGTTTACGGGCAACGAGTGGACAATAATGGTCATTTTTTTGTCGCATGAATCATTTATATTGCCTCAATGTTTTAAGTTGTTTTGTCACGTCCCGAAATAGCGCTCTGAATGTTATGGCTACACTGTTTAGATATTGTTTGCGTAAAAAACCAAAACCATTCGTTTTCAAAAAAAGGTATTTTCCGGCAAAAGTGCAGTTTTGGAAAACGGTGTTTCTAGATTGACTTCAATCCTTTAAGGCAGTGAAGGATGACAAATTTCGTTTCAGCGCATTGCATACTAATAAAGAAAGAAATAAATTCTTCAAACCAATATGCAGTTTGTTTATAGAGAGCAATGTTTGCCAAAAAATACTTATATGTTTATCAGAGAGTATTAGAGTTCTTATTGTTTGTAACTCAACTGTTCTTAGGTTTGAAAACGAACTTCACTCTTAAAGTTTTTTGTAACTTTGGTTCCTCTGGCATAAACAAAAGCTGGATATTGGTTTGGTGATAGACATTTGCAGTGACTTAGTCCTGAATTAAAATAATTATGAGTTAATTTTTTTATTTCTTTTGTGGGAGGCTGTGTCCAATTTAGTTATAACAGACAAGCTAAAAACATCTTTTCATCAAGCACGCAACCAGCATGTAGGTTTAGTACCTCCTTTCTATTGTGTGGAATCATGACAGCTTTTGAAGTCGTGCATAGTAATGACTAATTATCACGCGGTTGTCTTGAAATACATGGAAAACTGAATTCCCAGAAAAATTATTTTGACAGTTTTTCAAGTTATCTTGGTCTCTGGAAAAATAGGTTATCGTCTTGTCTTAGTCAGCTCTTAGATGCTAGCCAGAGGTTTCAGAAAATCTGTGGATCATGTTCTTGAGAAAAATGCATGACAGCATTTGGAAAGCAAAACTGAAAGTAAAACAAATGTGATGGGACTTTGCCCCAATATGCTACCAGTAGTTGATCATGCACTCTGATATCATTAGATCAGGCATTGTTCTAATTTGTAAGACCTCTCTGTCCCATTTCTTCATGTATTTTACATATTTGTTTAAAACCTATAACTCAATTAAGGTTTACATTTTGTGAATATGCAAATCCTGGCAGAAGTAATGTTTGTGAATTCTGTTAATGCTTTTAAACATTATCAAACCAACTGTAGTCCACTATTATCATCGGAAACTGCAGTTTTTGTCTAAGATAATGACTTGTGTAATTTTACTGAATTTTTTCAGTTTTGATGATTAATTTTGACTCCAGCTGTCATAGTTCAGTAATGTATGATCCCGCACATCCTGGCAACTACCAATTATAGGTTCATGCTTGATGCTGTCTATTAGAAAGATGTTAGTCTCTTTTGTGAACATTTATCATCCAATTAGAGCTTTTTATCCACTTGTTAGCGATACCCATCCTGGGTTGGCGTGTAGCAACAAACAATAATATTGTTGAATCATATGTGAACCAAAACTGCACATGGAATTTTTCCTTTAAGGAGAACTACTTTGAAGAAGTGAAGGATATCTAAATTTCTTGCAGCACAATGGTTATTATGATGAAAAGAAATTTTTTTTTCTTCAAGACTATTTTGGTCTTGAAAGGAAAACAATTTTGTCTTCATGATGTTATGTCTCAAAAATGCTCAATTGTTCCTTTTGACAGTGACTGTGCAAATTCTCATCATTTTTCCCTCCTTGTCTATTTTGGGTCTTTATGGAGAAATTGCTTAAGCTTAATGTTATTTGCATTTTTGGTTCCTATGGGGTAAACAAAAGCCTGATATTGATGTGACCAACAGACATCTGCTCTGATGTAGCTAATATTACATTGACAGAAACAGTTATGCCTTTATTTTGAATTTCTTTTGAGGGAGCTTTTGTGCAAATTACTGCAATGAAAAGATAAATTAAAAATGTCTATAGTCACAAGGTACCCATCTGTGAAAGGTTGCAGTGCCTCTTTTGTCATGTAGAGCAATTAAAACAAAATTTTTTCAAATTAATGACTAATTAACTTTACTGTAGGTTGTTTTCAAAAACTCCCACAGAAATTCATTCTTGGTCATATTGGTCTTTGGGAATAAATTTTTGTTGTCTCTCAATTCATGGCAGAGGATTCTAGAGCTTTCACAACATGTGGGAGTTGTTTATTGGAGACAAGTCATTTACAGGGTGGTATTTTAGAAGAACATCTGAATTTCAAATAAATGTACATGAAGGACTTTGAGCTGATATATTATTTGTGGTCATGAATCATATTATACTCACTCTGTATAATTCATTGATTGTTCAAAGTATAGGAATCACAGACTTCATCTCTGCCTCTATCTCTCATTAAGTTAACGTGTTTTCATTAAAACTTGAACTGAAAAACATTGCATAATTTTTATAGATTTGAATAAAATGTATGTGGTGTTTTTTGAAAAGCCATAATTAGAGTTTCTGAAATGTTTATTTGATATTTTGAAATTGCACCAAACCAACCACCAATGTTATATTAACAACACATACAATATATTTTCTAATCCACGAGATAAATCACTATTAGCAGATACAGTGTGTAGTATAATGTAGTGTATTTTACTAACTCTTGTCTGGTGAATTGTGGTTTATCTGCCAGATGGCAAGATACAGTTTTTATGGATAGCCACTCTGAGTTACAATACTACAGATACATGTTGGCACATAAAGCATTGAAAAATAAATCATTCTTTAAATATTTAAATCATCAATCTTCAGTTATTTAAGGAGTTTTGCTTTTAGTTCATTACTTAAGGTTTGTCCTTTTATTCTTTACCTTATCCACTGTACATGTACACTGGTGTATACTTCTTTAATCAGTGATCAACATTAAAAAAAAAGTATTCTTCATGCAATGAAGGGAAAAAAAAAATATGTGTACATGTAAAAATATCCAATGGCAAATATTACTGGCAATTTTATTTGATAAGCGAGCACATGTATTTGTGAAAAGTTATCTGGGATTGGACAGGTTTGCTGTGATTTCTCTCACATGCAAATCTTGTGCAATTCTTTCAACCAATCATTGGCAGATTTAAACATTCATGCTATTTGTTTGCTAAATAGAAGTTTCCATGTTTTCACATTGTATTCATTGTCAAAGACATATGTTGGCATTTTCCTTTGTGCTGTTTGGTTGTTGTGGTTATGTACTTGAAGATTAAGTTTGGGTTTTGTAACACTCATCACTGGAGAAGCACTGTAACTTCAGTTGTTTCCAAGAAAGTTATGTGACTCTCTGCTTTAAACATCTGTGTTTTTAATAAAACTCAGGTTATTTTTGAAAAACACATCTATAGCAAGTGTATGGTATGTTACGTTACTCCAAACATGTGTACAACATTTTCTGTTTGTCATTTATTTAACAGATCCACCAGAATTCAACAGCTTTAGTAGTGATGTAGTTGTTGTGGAAGGTGACCCAAGTGTTACATTAGAGTGTATTGCAGATGGTGAACCAACACCAAACATCACCTGGACCAAAGTCTATACCAATGGCAATGACAGTGGTGTACTGGGAACTGGGAATCAATTTGTCCTTGAAACCAACAGAAATAACAGTGGAACATATCGCTGTACAGCATACAATGGAATAGGAACAGCACCAAATCGCACAGTGAAAGTAGAAGTTAATTGTAAGTAGATAATTGTATATTGTACCTATGGTTGATTTTTTATTTTTTACAGAATGTTAGAATGATTGTCATGGTAGGTTAAGATAATTAAAATGAAACTCCAAAAATGTGGGCACTTTTATTAAAGTTGTGAGGATGCAAGCAGGGTATGAAAAAGCCATGCAGCCTGGCAGAGGGTGTTGTGAGATTCAGGGTGAATAATAATATTAAAAAAGAGCTGCAAGTCAATAAGAAAAAAAAAGGAAAGGAAAGGAAAGGTGGAGCAATCAGTCACCTATGGCATTGGACTGGAAAGAAAAATGTTTGGCTCTTGCAACATGATGTACAATGTCACATGCTTTGATACCAATGCGTTATCAAATATTGTTGTTTTCTTCTCTTTAGTCAAACCAGAGAATGTCAAGTTAATGGTGAATGACTCAGTTGTTTGTAAAGGTGATGTTATCAGTATCACCTGCTCAGCAGATGGTAAACCTGTAGTGCACACTTATCAACTGTTTGAGAATGAAATACCAGTTAATGATGGAAACAGCTCAGTTGGGGTATGGATGAGAAAAGATTTAATAGAAGGAGACTTTAGCTACAGTTGTGTGGCTAATAACACTGTTGGTACAACTGAGAAGACTGTAAATGTCACAGTGAAAGGTACAATATGAGAAGTTGTTGTTATCTGTCACAGCCATTAGCTTACATATGGTAAATGAATACTGGTGTAGGGTGTAATGCTTTAATACCATTTTCCCCATGATGTATTGTGTATTTAGCTTCAAGTAGCAACAGCAAATGAGTATTTTTGTTGGTGAGGTTGCTTTTGATATTGTGTATTAGTACCATAGTTTCATTTAGTTTACATTATAATGAAAATAATAGTTTAACTACAGTACATGTAGGTGTCACTTACATGTGAGTCAAAAAAATTCAACACCTGTCCACTTCAAGTGGAAAGCAATCACTGCAATCTACAGTTTTGTCTTATGAAGGCTTTTGTATTCTTACTCTGTTGAAACAATCCTGTTTCTTCAACCGTTAATTGATGGCTGTCTGGACTCAATCCTATCCAGGGTTCCAATTGATAATTGGTCACCATAAAAAAATAAGAAAAGAGAAAAAAAATTTGATCACCCCATCCACATTCCATATTATTCTGCATGAAAGTCTACTAGTCTTATGATACTGTACACGTGCAACACTTTTGTTTGCCAAATTGGCAAGTATGCTTGCTTGCTGATTAAGGGAAGAGAGTGAAGAATTTCAGTGTATTAATTAGCTGAGAAACATCTCTCATTTGAAGTGAGCTGAAATATTCATATTTATAACTACCATATTGAAAATAACATCTTGACTCACGTGACAGTTCATCACCAAACTTCCAAATGCAAAGTTGATGGTTAGACCTAAATGCTGCATGTACAGGATTGTTATATATAACGTAACCAACAACATAAGTGCCACTTAATTACCATTCACTTTAAGTGTTTGGGTATTTGGGAGTTATGGAACTGCAAGAGGGGAAAATAGAAAGACAGGGGATACAGGCATTTATTTCTTTCATAATTGGACCAACAATCAAGAAATTTTTTGTTTTTGTTTTTCTTTATCTGGTGGTCGCTAATAGACCACTTCTGCAGTTCAGTGATCTGGTGCTAAAATTACGGCACAAGGGTAAGGCTAAGAGTGAAGTCAACTGTATAACAAATTTAGTGCCATGGTGGTTAAAATGAGAGAAATGGGAGATGGTATGTCCAAGTAATAAAAATTTTTGATACTGGAAATTTGCCCTCACTTGTTTGTAATTTGTCTTTCAACAGCTTTTTGCAGTCTTGAGCAGAAGAGACTATTTTGATCTGCTTCATTGTTGTAGCTCTCTTGCTTAAATTAAAAAGTTCTGCTTTTTTTTCTTTGCCACCATCACTTGTAGCTGAATGCCTCTCTCCCACAAATAATTTTTTGCTCTCCCACAATTAATTTTGAGAAATTTTTTCACCACCATGGTGCTTAATTCTTTATATGGATGAAAGCAACTTCTCACTGAGCCTCATCCTTGCACTGTAATTTTGGCACTAGATCACTGAACTGTGGGAACTCTGAAGAGGCCTATTGGTATCTTTTGTTGAAATTTTAGTCCAAAAGATACATTTATTTTCACTTAAAATAACTTGGGCGCATCTTAGGCCCTGTTTTAGTGAGTTTTTTTATGTGCCATTTCCTTTATTTACATGCTATAATTATATTCCCATGGTACACAGCCCTCCCAATCTCATGGCAACTGTGGCTGAAATGCACATGTACAGCTAGAAATCACATTTTTCTTAGCCAGTGTATTTAGCTGGAAGCCAGCACTTACTGAAAACCCTAATGAAGGAAAGAGAAATTGAAACACATCTGAGTCTTAGAATAAGTTACATGTAATCTCAAAAGTCATAGGCTCAAATTTTGATATTACATTTATTTTTAATTATTTTATTTGTTTGTTACTGGGACTAATGATCCAATAAAGAATGATTTTCTTCTTGTGAGATGAACTCAAACTATAAAATGTCCTTAGTTCTTTAGAATGCTTTTGCATTTTGAAAATGCATTTTAAAATAAATGAAGATCTGATGAGTGCATAGGTTCATAAACATGTATGTGTATACTTCTAATCATTTTTATCTTTTGTTCTGTGCAGTGCCCTCCAAAGTTTATCCATTGGAGAACATCACAGTTATAGAGGGTGAAAACAAAACTTTAACCTGTAATGTTTCTGGAAGTCCTTTGCTGAATGTAACATGGACAGAGGTTAGCAGCGGGAGTCAGTCCAGTGGAGTCATGCGTTATCTTACAAATATCAGTAGGAATAATGATGGTGAATACAAATGTGAAGCTACAAATGACTGTGGAAATAGCTCTGCCAGCACTTTCCTCACTGTGCTCTGTAAGTGATTGCTATTTAAATAATAATCATCAGGTAGTAATATGCATTAAGGTCTAGAGTGTTCATCTTGTAGCCCACTTTCCACTTGTTGCTAAGTGTGAAGTGCTAGATTCTTGAGCTGTCAGGTATTCCTTTCTCTTTTGAAATTAAGAAAGAGTAAAAAGCACTTAGGAGGCTGCCTTTTTTTTGAATAGATAATAAAACTAGATATAGAATTTCTATTGAAGTGTCCAACTTGATATGATTTTTATCGAGGTCCACATAAGAAGACAAATTTATATCCATAAGCAACCATGCTCTATTTTGTTTCTTATTTTAACAATCTCAGTTTGGTTATTAATCAAAAGAATTTGACAAAAAACCTTGGATTGAGAATTCTGAATGCTTTTTCAGTCATTTATCAACCTGACAGAATGGTGCAAAAGGCAAGTGATGTTTTGGCAGATTATTGGCGATATCAAAAATGTAAAAAGTTATTGTAAATTTACAATCATATACAGTTACAGCTTTCCCTAGGGCTAGAAATCATTGTAAAAATCTGCAGTTTATGCAACAAAACATTTTGCCTGACAATTCGGGAGAACTCTAAGTGACACTTATAATGCAGTGAACTGTGGCATTCCATTTCTTACAGATAAACCTGAAATGTTCAAGTTCATAGTAAGTAAAATTAATCAGCTGTGTGCCAAAGAGATATTATTTATTAATGGTCTCTGTCTTCTATTCTAGACAAACCAGAGAACGTCCAGTTAATGAGTTCTGCCATGAATGACAAAGCATGTACAGGAGAAGTCATCAGCTTTAACTGCTCAGCTAACGCTAATCCAGGAATGATGTCATACCAGCTGTTTGAGAATGGAACTGCCATTTTAAACACAAGTGCCTCTGGGATGTGGAACAAGACTTTGGAGAGTGAAGGGACTTTTGTTTACAAATGTGTGGCCAATAACTCTATAGGATCAGAATACAGCATGAGTATTACTGTCACTGTGAACGGTAAGCAAAATAGTCCAAGTTATGTTTGTTTGAGAACAATTTGAAAAACTGCACACATAAAGACAGCATTTGCATGAATGCACAGACACTCGATTATAAAAATGTTGACACTTATAAGACAGGATCCATGATTGATGAGACTCAACGGCCTTATAGGAAATGTTTGCTCAGTGGCATGCCATTATTTATGGCAAGTCTCTGTTGATGATGATTCTTTTCTATCACGAAAATGTTAAGGCTACTATCATTTGCTTCATGTAACAATATGTAAATAAGGTTATTATGCAAATTTTTAGCCATAAAGATGCTGGGTCTCGTCACTTATTGCCAACATTTTTTTTAGTGTCAATGTTTTTGCAAGCGAGTGTATATGTGCGTATTTTTATGTTCTTATTTGTAAAAGGCAATGGAGTTGAAGAGGACTAAAAGCACATTTATATTAGGGAAGCTATGATCTATGTGCTTAAGGCCACAAGCCAATGGCAGGCTGCTATTTACACCTGTCCTCATTTTCACATTTTGCAGTTCCTTCTTCAATTGTCCAAATAACACAAGATCAGAATGTAACTGAAGGTCAGAATCTGACTCTTATGTGTAATGTATCTGGAATTCCTCCACCAATGGTTTCTTGGATGACACCTGATAGTCAACGTGTTAGTGGATACAAGTTGAACGTTACAAACATTAACAGGACTCAAGCTGGTGAATACAAATGTGAAGCCAGTAATGAATGTGGCAATGCAACAGAGACAGCAAACATTATTGTGCTGTGTAAGTTTGACAGTTCCTTTTCATTAAAAGGTTACATTTATCTGTATGTTAAGTAAATCCATACACTGACGGTGGCTATTATTAGATGTATAATGTACATGTGCACATTTTGTATGAATTGTGATTAAGGTATCGGTAATTTTACAAAGATTAAGGAATGTAATTTGTATTGCAGTCAGACCTCTTTTATGCAAACACTGAAGGGTCATTGGAAAGTAATCTCTTCATCTTACGAGTTTTATCATATTACATTCAGTCTTGTTCTGCTACTTAATACTCCTTGGCTACTTTGTAATATGTAACTTACAAAGGCCAATGAAATTGTATTTATAAATTGTGTCTTTTGTCTTTAGACAAACCTGAGAATGTCCAGTTAATGAGTTCTGCCATGAACAACAAAGCATGTAGGGGAAAAGTCATCAGCTTTAATTGCTCAGCTAATGCTAATCCAGAAGTGACGTCATACCAGCTGTATGAGAACGAAACTGCCATTTTAAACACAAGTGCCTCTGGGATGTGGAACAAGACTTTGGAGAGTGAAGGGACTTTTGTTTACAAATGTGTGGCCAATAACTCTCTTGGATCAGAATACAGCATGAGTGTTACTGTCACTGTGAACGGTAAGCAGAATAGTCCAAGTTATGTTTGTTTGAGAACAATTTGAAAAACTGCACTCATAAAGGCAGCATTTGCATGAGTGTACAGATACTCGATTATAAAAATGTTGACACTTATAAGACAGGATCCATGATTGATGAGACTCAACGGCCTTATAGGAAATGTTTGCTCAGTGGCATGCCATTATTTATGGCAAGTCTCTGTTGATGATGATTCTTTTCTTTCATGAAAATGTTAAGGCTTCTATCATTTGCTTCATGTAACAATATGTAAATAAGGTTATTATGCAAATTTTTAGCCATAAAGATGCTGGGTCTCATCACTTATTGCTAACCTATTTTTTGGGTGTCAATATTTTTGCAAATATGTGTATATGTGCATATTCTACTTTTCCTATTTGTAAAAGGCAATGGAGTTGAAGAGGACTAAAAGCACATTTATATTAGGGAAGCTATGATCTATGTGCTTAAGGCCACAAGCCAATGGCAGGCTGCTATTTACACCTGTCCTCATTTTCACATTTTGCAGTTCCTTCTTCAATTGTCCAAATAACACGAGATCAGAATGTAACTGAAGGTCAGAATCTGACTCTTATGTGTTATGTATCTGGAATTCCTCCACCAATGGTTTCTTGGATGACACCTGATAGTCGACGTGTTAGTGGATACAAGTTGAACGTTACAAACATTAACAGGACTCAAGCTGGTGAATACAAATGTGAAGCCAGTAATGAATGTGGCAATGCAACAGAGACAGCAAACATTATTGTGCTGTGTAAGTTTGACAGTTCCTTTTCATTAAAAGGTTACATTTATCTGTATGTTAAGTAAATCCATACACTGACGGTGGCTATTATTAGATGTATAATGTACATGTGCACATTTTGTATGAATTGTGATTAAGGTATCGGTAATTTTACAAAGATTAAGGGATGTAATTTGTATTACAGTCAGACCTCTCTTATGCAAACACTGAAGGGTCATTGGAAAGTAATCTCTTCATCTTACGGGTTTTATCGTATTACATTCAGTCTTGTTCTGCTACTTAGTACTCCTTGGCTACTTTGTAATATGTAACTTACAAAGGCCAATGAAATTGTATTTATAAATTGTGTCTTTTGTCTTTAGACAAACCTGAGAATGTCCAGTTAATGAGTTCTGCCATGAACAACAAAGCATGTAGGGGAAAAGTCATCAGCTTTAATTGCTCAGCTAATGCTAATCCAGAAGTGACGTCATACCAGCTGTATGAGAACGAAACTGCCATTTTAAACACAAGTGCCTCTGGGATGTGGAACAAGACTTTGGAGAGTGAAGGGACTTTTGTTTACAAATGTGTGGCCAATAACTCTCTTGGATCAGAATACAGCATGAGTGTTACTGTCACTGTGAACGGTAAGCAGAATAGTCCAAGTTATGTTTGTTTGAGAACAATTTGAAAAACTGCACTCATAAAGGCAGCATTTGCATGAGTGTACAGATACTCGATTATAAAAATGTTGACACTTATAAGACAGGATCCATGATTGATGAGACTCAACGGCCTTATAGGAAATGTTTGCTCAGTGGCATGCCATTATTTATGGCAAGTCTCTGTTGATGATGATTCTTTTCTTTCATGAAAATGTTAAGGCTTCTATCATTTGCTTCATGTAACAATATGTAAATAAGGTTATTATGCAAATTTTTAGCCATAAAGATGCTGGGTCTCATCACTTATTGCTAACCTATTTTTTGGGTGTCAATGTTTTTGCAAGCATGTGTATATGTGCATATTCTACTTTTCCTATTTGTAAAAGGCAATGGAGTTGAAAAGGACTAAAAGCACATTTATATTAGGGAAGCTATGATCTTTGTGCTTAAGGCCACAAGCCAGTGGCAGGCTGCTATTTACACCTGTCCTCATTTTCACATTTTGCAGTTCCTTCTTCAATTGTCCAAATAACACAAGATCAGAATGTAACTGAAGGTCAGAATCTGACTCTTATGTGTAATGTATCTGGAATTCCTCCACCAATGGTTTCTTGGATGACACCTGATAGTCGACGTGTTAGTGGATACAAGTTGAACGTTACAAACATTAACAGGACTCAAGCTGGTGAATACAAATGTGAAGCCAGTAATGAATGTGGCAATGCAACAGAGACAGCAAACATTATTGTGCTGTGTAAGTTTGACAGTTCCTTTTCATTAAAAGGTTACGTTTATCTGTATGTTAAGTAAATCCATACACTGACGGTGGCTATTATTAGATGTATAATGTACATGTGCACATTTTGTATGAATTGTGATTAAGGTATTGGTAATTATACAAAGATTAAGGGATGTAATTTGTAATACAGTTAGACCTCTCTTATGCCAACACGGAAGGGTCATCATAAAGTAATCTCTTCATCTTACGAGTTTTATCATATCACATTCAGTCTTGTTCTCCTACTTTATCAAATTTTTCCTTAATTTTGGTTTTATTATTACACAGATTTATGTACATTTAATTACCGACTCAATGTTTTACATCATACAGAGCTGTAAAGTATGTTGTTCTATTCATTCCTTTGTCAACGCCCCATACACATTTTCATATAAACAATAATAAAAAAAAGCCGCAGTGAGCTTTCTACCGACCACAATATTTGAGACAATTTATGACTATGACTTTTGATTGTGTAACTCTTGTAGACAAACCAGACAATGTGCAATTGACAACATCTGTCATGGATAACAAAGCATGTAAGGGTGACATGATTGGCTTCAACTGCTCAGCTGATCCAGGTCCATCAGTGACGTCATACCAGTTGTTTGAGAATGACACTGCTATCTTAGACGCAAATCCTTCCGGAATGTGGAAGAGGAACATGTCAAAAGAAGGAGTGTTCATGTACAAATGTATGGCCAACAACTCTTTAGGATCAGAAGTCAGTTCATCTGTTATGGTCACAGTGAATGGTAAGCTCTTAACTTTGCAGTTTAGTTAAGTTGTGAATCATTTTTCTCTGCACACATTCGCCAATTTACATCATTCTGTTAGCTGCGCTGCATATTAGAACAAACTCGTTCGATTGTTTACTCAGGACTCTTAAAGAGTCAAGTGAGGAATGGTAATTTTAAAGGTGTGATAAGGAGCGGAAAGCGTTTGAACAGTATCTTTTTTCTTATCAATCGAATTTGATAGAAAAAGGGTAACTTTGCAATAAACTGACGCTGTAAAGCTGTTCTCTTACATATACTTGTTCTCTTACATCATCGAGTTTGCTGTACTGCATATTGGAACAAATTAGTTTAAGTGAATGTACACTGAAAACATATACAGTGTAGAGTGAGGAGTGAGGTGTTAGAGATGTGAATAAGTGCGTTTGGATATTGCCTTTTTTCTTGTCAACTGATGTCAAAGCCTTTCCTTTTTAAATAATGCGTATTTCGGTACATTTAGTTCCACCGCGGTCGCCTGAGTCACCTAATCAAAGAAACGGAGCAATCTGCAAAAGCTATGACACTAATTAAAATCAATTAAAATTGACCAAAGAACGCAAAAATGACGGATGTCTTGGATACAATCATTCAATTAAGCAATTTAAAAAAAACTGTAACACCAATTAAATTGTTTTTATTCCCAATAAGTGTTTTCGACCAAAGAAGGCAGAAATGACGAATGCCTAAGATACAATCATTCAACACATTGTTACAAGGGACCCCAGCAACGGCGATTATACATGTATTTGAAGTTAAATGTGTTTGGTAGATGTAATGTTTTGGTAAATGTAAAGTTTGATGAACACAAATATTTATTTACGGACTAAAGATTTTGGTACAGTATTTAATTTTGTGTTTGTCCACAGTGCCTTCAAATATCGAAGCAATTCAAGATCAGAATGTAACCGAAGGTGACAATTTAACCTTAATATGTGCTGCATCTGGAATGCCTCAACCAAAGGTGTATTGGATTAAGCCCAATGGTCAGAGTGTTGCTGGAAATGTGTTGAAGATTGTGAACATTAATAGGAGTGAAGATGGTAAATACAAATGTGAAGCCAGTAATGAGTGTGGCAATGCAACAGAGATGGCAACCATTGATGTGCAGTGTAAGTAGCTAACTATAGATTGAATATAAATGGTGAATGCTTGTGGGTGTTCAAGTTTTATAACTATATGTAAATTAGTCACTTAGAGGTTTTCTTATGAGCCCACCTGTCCATTACTTGTCCTTGACGTGTGTAGAAAGATGTTAAGAAAGGTTAATGATGTACATACAGCGTTTTGAGACACCAACATGTATCAAGTTGGGATTATTGGATGTTTAAACTGATGATTGTAATATTCTTGTAACTCTTGTAGACAAACCAGAGAATGTGCAACTAACAACTTCTGTGATCGACAACAAAGCATGTCAGGGTAATACTATTACCTTTAACTGCTCAGCTGATGCCGAGCCAGGAGTGACGATATATCAGCTGTTTAAGAATGACACTGCCATGACTGTCAGCCTTTCAGGGATGTGGAGCGAGACACTGACAAATGGAGGAATGTTTGCCTACAAATGTGTGGCTAACAACACTTTAGGAACAGCATCTAGTACGAATGTTATTGTTACTGTGAATGGTAAGCCTTGATCTTTGTATTAAGGTATGTTAATACTCTAGGTTTAAAATATCGATGTGAATACTCACTGGACTACTTTTATAGTTGTGGAAAATAAGAAATCATTCACCGTTTGTCTTATTTTAAGATATTGATGTAAATATAATATATTAAAGTTCACACGGCAACCAGGTGGACAATCAGACATAGTTTGATGCTACACTGGTTTGCAGATTTAATGAATGTAACCGAAGAAGTTACAATTCATAGACCCAACGTTTCGACACTCCTGTCTAGTGCCTTCATCACGGGTGATCTAAACGCTGCAACAAGAGGTCCTTTTATGTGATCACTAATTAGCGGCCTTTTTTCTGACGAGGTGTAAATAAGCGTCAGGAAGCAGACCGCCATCGTCACGATTTAAGGAGGGCTGACTGTCTACCACCATCACTCGATTCGAAGGCTGAGGAGAGGAAATATGTTTCCAATGTCCTAAAGGCAAATGGCTATACAAAAACTTTTCTCCGTAACTGCCAAAAACCAGTTACAAATAGTAACGCTCTTGATGAAAGGGAACCAGCGACTGGTTTTGCTGTTATTCCTTACATACAGGGTGTTACTGAACCCATCAAGAGAATTTTGAATCGCCACAACGTTAAAGTTGCTCAAAAACCTTTTCAGACTTTGGGGCATATTTTCGCCAAACCTAAGGATCCTGTCACGAAAGAACAACGAACTGACGCCATTTATTCTATTCCTTGCAATGACTGTGACAACGAATACATCGGACAGACCAAACGCCAGTTTGGTACACGGTTAAAAGAGCACCAAAAAGTGGTTTTTCTTTGCAAAAAGGAAAATTCAGCTTTATCGGAGCATACTTGCCTAACCAACCATACAATAGGGTGGGATAATTCTAAAATTATCACCACTAATCGGCGTTACCACCAGCGCCTTTGTTTGGAGGCTTGGCACATAAACTCCGCCCACGCTCCTTTAAATCGTGACGATGGCGGTCTGCTTCCTGACGCTTATTTACACCTCGTCAGAAAAAAGGCCGCTAATTAGTGATCACATAAAAGGACCTCTTGTTGCAGCGTTTAGATCACCCCTGATGAAGGCACTAGACAGGAGTGTCGAAACGTTGGGTCTATGAATTGTAACTTCTTCGGTTACATTCATTAAATCTGCAAACCAGTGTAGCATCAAACTATGTCTGATGTAAATATGTTGGATGAATGCAACTTTTGGTAAATGTAAAGTTTAATGAATGAAATGGTTGCAAAAATATTTATTTACTGTCTAAAGGTTTTTGGTGCAGTATTAATTTTGTGTTTGTCCACAGTACCCTCAAATATCAAAGCAATTCAAGGTCAGAATGTAACCGAAGGTGACAATTTAACCTTAGTATGTGCTGCATCTGGAATGCCTCAACCAAAGGTGTATTGGATTAAGCCCAATGGTCAGAGTGTTGCTGGAAATGCGTTGAAGATTGTGAACATTAATAGGAGTGAAGATGGTAAATACAAATGTGAAGCCAGTAATGAGTGTGGCAATGCAACAGAGATGGCAACCATTGATGTGCAGTGTAAGTAGTTAACTATAGATTGAATATAAATGGTGAATGCTTGTGGGTGTTCAAGTTTTATAACTATATGTAAATTAGTCACTTAGAGGTTTTCTTATGAGCCCACCTGTCCATTACTTGTCCTTGACGTGTGTAGAAAGATTTTAAGAAAGGTTAATGATGTACTTACAGCGTTTTGAGAGATCAACATGTATCAAGTTGGGATTATTGGATGTTTAAACTGATGATTGTAATATTCTTGTAACTCTTGTAGACAAACCAGAGAATGTGCAACTAACAACTTCTGTGATCGACGACAAAGCATTTCAGGGCGATACTATTACCTTTAACTGCTCAGCTGTTGCTAAGCCAGCAGTGACGACATACCAGCTGTTTAAGAATGACACTGCCATGACCGTCAGCCTTTCAGGGATGTGGAGCGAAACATTGACAAGTGGAGGAGTGTTTGTCTACAAATGTGTGGCTATCAACACCTTGGGAACTGCTTCTAGTACGGATGTTACTGTTAGCGTGTATGGTAAGCCTTAATCTTTGTATTAAGGTATGTTGATTCAATAGGTTTAAAAATATCTGATGTGAATTTTATGGCAGTAATCTGTTTTGTGAGAAATGTCTCATGTGTCTTTTGGAACTTTTGGATAATTTCTATACCATTTTCTTACTCATTGGACTACTTTTATAGGTGTGAAAACTAAAAAATTATTACTGTTTGTCTCATGATATACCCACTTTCGTCGCGAATCGCGACATATCAAATGCCAGTCTTCTTTTCGAATGCACCCTGCCATTCTTCTTTTTAAAATACTCGAAAACTCGCGCCATCCTCTCAACCAATCAGATGCAAAACTAAAAACCATCGTGTCTTGGTCATTCGCGTTTTCCCGCGCTTTTGTTTGTTTTCAATTCGTGTTCTTATTGGCTTATGACAAGGTTTACCTTATTGATCACTGTGATTATTTTTTTCTTGGTTTTTCGACACTTGTTTGAAAACTGCCCCTTAGTAACAAAAGCATCAAGTCCTTGAGGCTCGTTTAGCTTCCTCGCGTGGAGATTAAAACTTTTGTTGTTTAATTATATACATGCATGTCTTTTGGTAGTGTTCTGGGCCCATTTGTATAAAGGTAAGATAACGTTATCCCACGGATAAATCGCTATGCAGCGGATAAGTGATAGCAAAACGTATTACACTATCTACCGGAAAGAGATTTATCCAGCGAATAGCGTTGTCCAACCTTCGAACAACCAGGGCCTGGTAAGTGTCACAGATACATGTATGTGTTGGTACGTTTATGTAGCGAAATTGTGGGCAACAGTAAAGTCACCACTTACCCAGAGTACAATTGGAAATCCAAAGGAAATCCAACGGGTAAACTCTAACTTGTACAGTACAGGTACAGGCATGAATTAGTTCAAAGAGGGTTAAGGATTGGAGCTTCAAAAGGTTATGAGAAATAGTCCTGGAATTTCTTTACATATTTATGCAGGTTGTGTTTGGTATGTGATTTTATGCTAAAACTGAGAGGTGGGTTTTTTTTTGGTCTCGTCACGAGCTTGGGACAAAGAAAAAATTTTAAGTTCCCATGAGGATTCGAACCTCAGACCTTCGGATTCCGGAATTCTTTGGGAAAAAAAAAATCTTTCTCTACCTTTATCTTATATAAAGGCGGGTGAGTCAAGTTGATATAGGAAATGCTTCTCCTACAAAACGTAGAGAAGTTATTAGCTGGTATTGCTGAGTTACTAGTAAATACATGTTTGATATGAAATTACCTGGAACCTGATTGGTTCGAACCAGGCATGGGAAGTGCTGGTCCCCGGGTTCAACATATTTTCGATGTGATCACAGCTCTAATAACGTAAAAATATTTTATCTGTAATGAAGACATTTCGGAGAAATATAAAGGTTCTTCCAGAACTCTGTCAAAATTTTAAAATAAAATTACAACTCTAAACTGCTTCGTAAACTGAAATAGTTTATTTTTATCAGTTTTAGAGTTTTGGATTTATTTTTTCCTTCTTGATTAAATTTAGCATCTGTACTTCCCCTATGATTTTTACTGTCTCCAAAGAGCTTGAGCATATTTAGAACGTAGAAATGTAAATTTCTCGCGATTTTAACTCTCGTTCTTTACAGGTGGTTTCTGTGGGAAACCATGTACCAATGGAACATCATGTAGTAAGTTTGGAGACAAACACCTTTGTATCTGTCCTCCGAGAAAAAAAGGAACAAACTGTCTGGAAAAAGGTTAGAACAACTTTTAAATTTGTAGCAGATAAAAAGCCACTCCCGTTGCATTTGATTCATTTTGCCATCTTCCCAGGCTTGCACACTTTAAATATACTCTTCTTTCACCAAAATCTTCGTTTTACACGCGGTTGTGCACATTTATTTATTGATACCCCGCATGAAGATCACTGTTTTAGAAACTTAGTATACCTGAAACTTAGCATACCTGATATATATGCGACATACTTATAGGCAGATAGAGTAATCATTCAGACTTGATGCTGATCTCTAATGAATCCGCCTTTAACACTCCAAAGAATAGACATACATTTAACGAAGCACATACTTTGTAATTTGATGTTGGTCTCGAATGAATCAGCCTTTAACCTTCCAAAGGACAAAACTGCATTCAGCCATACACGCATACATTAAAATTTTGCACATTTGCTTTTTTTGCAACTACACGCCCAGTGGAAACCAAATTACCTTTCTTCTTGCATTTACCATAGTGGCGGTACTTCGTTAAAGTGGATAAGCAAATGTTCGTTCAATTTGTCTGCTGCGCAAAGCTTTGAGATAAACTGAAGGTGTTCGATGTTTTATCCCTTTCTGACGAGTTATTTTTTGTGCAATGCAGGTTGTACAGTAAATGTAGTTTCGCTTTTTGTAATGTTCATACTTCTCTTGCTCCTAACAGAGGAACTTAAGAAAAACGTTGTTGTGGGACTTAAACTCAAGGGAGAGTTCAAACAAGTATATGACAACTTGGAAAATTCAGAGACGAAAACACTTGTCCAAAATATTAAAAATAATGTGAGTGCTTTGGTAAAAATAATTATGATTAACTTGAAGTTAGTATTGTAATGTTTTAAGGAAAGAAATAATTATTTTGGAATACAGCCCATTGCATATCATGATTTAGAATAATTTATGAAGGTGTAGGTATGCACCAGGCTACTGCAAGGCCCTACCCGATTTCTACACGGATACCTTCTTACTCAGAATTAGGCGAAGTGTGGTGCTTTTCCTATAGAAATTAATGTTTCTTTTACTGGGATAAAAATTTCGTACGAAGGGCTTCGCTCTTAGTGTCGTTTTAAAACAGCAGATCGGGGCATAAATTTCTCCTTGTCAGTACATAGAAAGTAGAGAACATAAAAATGGAAGTTTTTTTGTTTTGTTTTTTCCAGATGATGAAGGAATTCAATGGCACTGGTCTCATTAGCGTTAAGGTGATCAAACTGAGGTAATACGTTTTCAAACTTTGTGTATTTTAAATCAGAAACTTTATGGTTAATTTTGTTTATTGTGCAGTGTTAGCAGTTCCGATGCATATGAAGCTCTGAGGTCACAAACCAATCATTATATTAAAGTCAAGAGATTATAAACTAAGCGAACTATAATCTCCTGCTCAACGTACATGTCGTACAGGGGAGTGCGTGTGATGCCGGAGGATTTTATCGCTGGTATTATTTATAGATCACGTAGAACGTCCTTCTTAAAGCTGCACTAAAATTTGTGAGTAGTATCTCGTAACTAAATGTATAGAACAGGGTTTGTTAAGAAATACAGTGAGTCATATGTGTACTTTAGACGCCCAGGATAACAAGTTGTTCTGGAGAACAAACCTTAAATAATCCACAGTTTGTGAGCCAGATCCTCCGGGTGATTTTTGTTGTTTCAAGATTAAAATAAATTTCAAACTCACGAGGAATTTTTTTAAAGACAAGATGATGACATAACTCATGCCATGATCAGTTTATTGTGTTGTATCTTTTAACTTACATTTTAGACGTTACATAAACAGTATGCTATCAGTTTAAATCGGTAGTTCAATTGGTACCGTTACAATAGTTGACACTGGTCTGCGCAAATGTAACACTTGGAACGTTAATCTTTTTTTTTCTCTTTTTTTTTTTGGAAGTGAAGTGAAGTGATCTTGCATCTGAGTATTCAGCTCAGGTTTCAAGCGGCTCATGTGCAATGCCTCCTTTAATTTTATGCAATGAGTTGTTTGGGCTGAGTCTAGAATCTTAAAGCACTCAGCTGAACATTTTGACTTAGAGCTAATGAGAGAGAGAAAATGAAATATCGAAATTTGGGTATTGAAAGGATGGGAGGCTAGATTGGAAGGAGTAGAGCTAGAAAGTTTATCGAGGAAGTCCAGGTTTAAATTAAATCCCCTAAAGCCCTTCGGCACATCACTATTTATTTGTATTTTTATCTAAAAGCGTTTGATTTCTTGCTTACCTCTCAGGCGAGGAAGTATTATTGCTGACTTGGAACTAAACTTTAACAATTCTGTCGGAGAAAGTAATGTAAATGCATTGCTGACGCAGGCAGCGAATAAGGGAAAAATTGGCGATATGGAAGTTGAAGAGTTTAGCGTTGGAAATAATTTCCCAGGTTAGTTCTTTTTTCTTCGTCAATTGTTGCTGTTTTGCAGATCACAGCATTTTGCTTAGTTAATCTCCATTATCCGACAAGCCAGATTTTGGGAGACACAGTTGATGACTTTGTACTTTGAAAGCTAACTTTTTGAGGCGTCAGAGTCAGAGTTTAACATTTCGTAGCGCTGGCTTAACCGCATTTGGAATTACTAGGTCCGAGATTTCTTTTCCCTTAGCATCCGTAATGATGAGCGAAAATGTGCCTGGGTGGCTTAGAATTTAAAACTGAATGAAATGAGGCTTTTTTTTTGTATGTTTGTATGTATGTTTCAGGGCCAACTACAACCTCAGGGCCGACTGCAACTTCACAACCACCCGAGGACTGTGGAACCTTCTTTGAGGGAGAAGATTGTAAAAAAGGTAGGGATTAATTTTTTTTTCTAAAATCAACCTATTGTGTGAAAATATAACGTTAGTAATAGTTTTTTGTAAATTTTAGTGAAAGTGGAGATGGCCATGACCTTGGAGCGAAATCACGAAAGACAAGATTGGCATGTAAATTGTCAACCACTATTTTAATGATATAGCGTACTGATTGACCAATCAGAGGGCGCGTATTTCATTAATCACGTTGGTGATTTCACTCAAAAAGACATTCTCACCGATTGTATAACAAGTTCAAATGATTGCAAGCTTACAACTTTTTCCAAACCTTTTTTTGTTTTCCAAAATAGTACATTTTTGGATAAATCAATGATTTTTCTCTGCATGTTTTGCTAATCTCTTAAAAAATTAATAGTCAAATTTTGCAGACAAAATTTATAATGAATTCAAAATTTATGTTTCCCTCTGCAAGATTTAACATGTCCGTAAGAAAGTATGTTTTAATGGTCAACTATGAAAAGATGTAGAGGTAATCTATGTAATCTGCAAACAGTCGGTCACTGGATGTTGCAGAAATTCTGCGTCCACTCATATACTGGATATCGCAGAAATTCTGCAACCACTCGTACACTGGGTGTTGCAGAAATTCTGCAACCATTCATACACTGGATGTTGCAGAAATTCTCAACCATTCGTACACTGGGTGTCGCAGAAGTTCTCAACCATTCATACACTGGATGTTGCAGAAATTCTCAACCATCTGTACACTGGGTGTCGCAGAAGTTCTGCGACACAATTTCAGTCCAGTTCAGAACAATTTTAAAAGATTTTTATATGTCATGAATAGAACACAAATATATTATTTAAATCTTGCATGGACTTGGAAAAGATCACAAGGGAAATTAATGCTCAACTATCTAATGAAAGCCTCAGACCCTTCACTATCCAGGGGAAAAATGCTAAATTGACAGAATCACAGATTTTAATTAATATCTCTACCAATGTTTACGAGAGGGAATTATGCTACATGTGTATCACAATTAAAAGGGCAAAAATAAGCTTCTAGAAAAAGTAATCCTCTTTCTCAGTTAGCTGTAACTGTTTCCAAAATAAGAAAAATCAAACCGTGCAACGTTCCCTAATAAGTCACATAATTATGAAAGGGAAAATATGCGGTAGACCCACTCTCCAAAGCCATTTTGAGGGCGCCATCTGGTTTTTGCCGGATTCTACACTGAAAACAACGACGTACTCTAAAATCTGGTCAACTCTTGTCGCTGTTCTCCACCATTTCTCGAAAATAATCGGTGTCGAATCTTTGAAAGATATTCCTTTGCTGGACCCTTTGGAGTATCACCTCCTGAGAGGAAACTTAAGGTATGAACAAACTGGTGCATCTCTAAGGGTTTATACATGACTCGTGATTAAGACCAAAATCAAATACGACGCGTGAATTTTACTGAAAGGTTAACGTTATTCGTGAATTTATGAAACTGTGTAAGGCGAGATTTGATATCCTGAAGTATACTTGAACCCTGAAGTTTTTGTTTTGATGTTGTTGTTTTTTTTCCCATTACGTGAAAACCTCAAGATTTCAATAAACCTTGCACACAAGATGAGAAATTAGAAAATTTCCCTTTTATATCCGTGACGCGTGAACTGATTTTTCGAAAATTCGCCAGCAATACCTTACCGGTCCTCTTTCAGCTCGAATTGTTTCCAACGAATTCCAGGGGTGCGTTCCAATTTGTTTCAGTAAACTCATGGCCAATGCTATTTTGGAAAACACAAAATAGTTTGGAAAGCGTTTGATATGATACACACTCTGTTTTCTGTACCTTGCGCTCACTGCGATGACATCATGATAAAATTAGTGATCAGGTACCCTGGATGGTGTAGTGATGAGAGAGCTTGCCTGTGGCCTGGGTTTGATTCTCGGAAAGTCTTGGTAGTTCCCATTCGACAAACAGGTTTTATTGTGTTTGCTGTGTTCACATTCAACATCGAGGTATATAAAAAGTGTAATTCGAACAGCTAAAATTTCGGGAAATTTTTCAGCTAGTAGCCTCATTAGTAGCCTCAGTTTTGATTTTAATCAAAGTTTCGAGCCCGTTTTGTTAACGTGACTATCGAGAAACCGGAACCAAGTTTCATTTTTTTGTGAAAAGTTTCGTTCGCTCTCATTCTGGCGAGGATACTTCTCCTTCCTCCAATCCCCACGTCAAACTCCAATTTGACCTGGAAACAAGGAATGGGAAGGGCTCCTATGCTCATATCCACTCGGAACTTGATCGAATTTGATAATCAATTTATCAATTTTCTTGTAAGATTTACTGGAGTTTATTACGTCCATTTTGAAATCACTGGTGGTCCTGGTCGGCGCGATTTATTTACGCATCGCACTATTGTTTGCTCTAAATCGCATCTTTTCCTAGTCAATGAGAAAGCTTTCCTAAAACGCAACAACCAATCAGATTTCATGTTTAAAGTAACCAATCAAATCGCAACAAAATAAAAAAGGCAACATTGAATCATCTACAAACCAATCATTTAAAGTAACCAATTAAATCGCAACAAAATGAAAGGCAACATTGAATCATTTACAAACCAGCTCAGTACTGCATCAGTTGAATATTGGTTACATTTTGCGCTTCACAAACGGATGTAATAGAGCTGTAATTGAACTCTGTGTTGTGCAATCTTAGTTGTGATTTCAAATGACGGGTATGATTTCAGACCAAATTGCACTCCATTCACTTAAATTACAATTATAAACTGTGCTAGGCCATATAACTCCATGCTATTTATTCGTGATCTTTTCCAGCGAAGCCTGGTTTGATTGTACTCTGTGTGATTGGAGGTGTAGCAGTTTTGGCAATCATCGTAGCAATAATAGCTTACGGTTTGCACAAGAAAAAATCAAACGTTGCATCCTTTTCAAATGGTAAGTTTATCAGAATTCTTTTTTTTTTTTTCTAGCGGTGATTTTTTTATTTATTTACTTTTTACTTTTATCATCATTTCCTTTCAGTTCTGGCCTTATTGTTGATGATGTTTCTCTCTCTCTCTCTCTTTTTTTTTTTTTTTGAGGGGGGGAGGGGGTAGAGGAAAAGTTATACTTTTTTTATTCCCTGGAGAAATAATTCGGTACCGGCAATCTGTTTGAGATTTGGAACAAAATGCCAGAAATCGGACAAACGTGAGTGTTCCTAAGGGGAAATTAGTTCTAATAATCTAACTGGGATAGAAACAGCTGGTAAAAATGGGTAACAAATTGTTTTCTTTTCCGATTCGTTTGGGTTGTTCCACGATGCCGAAACTGTAATAATGGATGCCACAGAATTTTGAAAAATAATAATTAAAAAAAAAATGAAGGGAGAAAAAAAAGAAACAGATCAATTCTGTTCTGGAAGTAGAAATGACCGTTTTTGTCTTTGTTTTTGACTCGTAGGTAACTATACACCAAGGGCCGCTCCAGACGGGTGAGACATTTGTTTTGGAAAATGATTTATAATGTATAGTTGCCGCAATGTTTGTTAAATACGCAGTAATGGTAAAAACTGAAATCGTCGTGCTCTTTTGTTATGTAAGCCTGCTAAAGCAAAGCAAGCGCTCCTTTAGGCCGTTAGCAAGATCACAGGCTGCGATATATTTTAGGAGGCGTTTGATCAAAGGTTCCTCTTCATATACGTACATACAAACAAACAAGTCAACACCCCCCCCCTTCCCCCCTCAAAAAAAAAAAAGAAAAAGAAGATTGAGCGACGAGTTTAACGTAATAATCGTTTTAACGTGAGATTGAAGACCACCTTGGGTTAATTATCTCTATTTTTGGTCTTGTTTTTCTACCAACTTTCCCGTTCTTGACATTTTGGATTGAGCTAAAATATTAGGGAATTAGGGACTTTATTGTTGTGAGAAAGGAATGCTACAATTAAAAGAACGACGTAAACTTACAGGTACATGGTAACTTGTGATAGGGACAGTCACCTTCGATATGGCTCCGGCCTTGGCTTTCTGTGAGATTCTTTGTCTATTTCCTAGCTTTTCTTGATATGAATTGTGAAAGTCAAATACAAATGAATCTTCTGTATAGTCAATTTCCATAAATCTTCTATCCTAAGTCATTAACATACGTGGACTTTTGACGACGACAAATTAATTTCACTAGTTTATATATATATATCAACTTACCTCTTTTTGGTATGATAGCACTGCTGGTTCAGAAGAGAGGACTCTTCAAGGGAACAATTATGGAAATGTGAATTCAGGATACGAGTATGACAAAACGAATGGCCAGAACCACTCCACTGAAATGGTAACATTCAAGGGGACAAATCCAGCGCAGACTCCTGGGATTGCAATCAACGACTCCAGTATGACAAAGGTAAGGCCTATGTACAGCACTAGTTACTTCAATCTCATATTCGTGAAAAAGTTAATCATAGTGGATCCTTTTTCGGTTTATTTTAGTTTTTTTTTGTGCCTGTGTGTGTTCTCCCACCTTGAACAACAATTATTTTAAGACTCATATTTAAAATGCCGTAACTTTGCGGTGACCTACTTATGCCCACGTCTGGTACACTACTCAGGGGTGTCATAAAGCCTCTACTGCACGCTTTTCACTCCGAAACTCATGTTTCATTCGTATTCAACTAAAACCTTAATTTGCAGTTCATTTTGCAACAAACGCATAAATTGAGCCATGAAATGATAACGCATTAACTTACATCTAGCGCTAGTCTAGTGTCAAAACAAGCCTGGAAAAGTTGTCGTGTCCGGAAAATTTAAGCAATCAATAATCAATGAATGAATCAACGTTGTGCAACCGCACATTACAATCCTCGTGAATGCCTTTTAATGTTAACTAAACTTCACGCTGACTTTGAAAACTTAAAATGGCTAATGATAGTAGCCATCTTCAGATAATAAGATATGCCCAAGACTAACGCTTCTGTGGTCAGGATCGCCTATTCCCAATCAAGTAAGAAACTTTTTACTGAATTGAACCCAGTCTTCGCATCCAAGCAATAATCAGCTGGATACCAAAGCACAATAATGGCTTATTGGAATTAAGAGGATGACAATCACCGAAGCAGTCCAAAATGTGACTCAAAGCCCCTAAGCACACATTTCTGAAGATAAAATGCCAGATTGGAGCTCAGTTCTTTCTATTCCAAAAGCTGGAGGACCTGTTCTTTTCGTAATGCACAACACAGAAAGAAGACGAGATTCAGAGCCAGCACATAGGGAGCAATTCATCTTGTGTTCACAATGCCACTCGACAAGATTCAAGATTTGTTATCCACTCATGATATAACTTCCGTCACTACTTAAAGAAAATTGTTGAACAAGAATGAAGATAACATGTAACAGCTCTAACTTAAGTTTTGAACTATTAGATTAGCAATAGTTTTTAAAAATTCGATTCAAGTTATGAAAATAAATTTTTTTAGTACTAAAGGTCAAAAATCTAAATTCAGAAAAGTGCACTGCCTATTTACTAAAAAATGCTGAATATTACATTTTAAGTACTATTGTCGGATTCAGATTTTATTCAGGGCCTACGTGAAATAAACTGTTGTTTCTTTCAGTTTGCTGCCTCAATATATTGATAAATACTAATTGCAGTCGAGAGTCATCAGCTAATTGTGAAGTCTTGAAGTGCAACATAACTATCCGCCAAAGAATCTAATAAAACCATGTGTTTCCATACATTGTTCATTTTCATTTGTGTTCTTACTTGATTTCCGTCAAAAACATATTACATTTACTGGTGACCTTTTGAGTTTTTAGGTTGGTGTCGTAGGATCGAAATAAAGAGCATTAAAGTTAAAGCCCGCTTGCTTTTAGCGTTTTGGGGTTATTTCAAAGCAGTTTGATCCCAATTTTGGATTGGCATTCAATTATATTAAAGGATCACTCATTGCCAAAGGCTCTGTTTTTTTTTACCCTTCCAAATTCTACAGGGAAGTGAGAATTGCCGTTAAATAGTGCAAGTGGTCACAGTTTATAATTAGGAAAGGAGTAAACTACAGAAAAGTTGGAAGATGAAGAAGGAAGATATATTCATGTAGCTCGGGCTCAAGATAGAGAAGAATCGCACCCTTGACCTTTTTTTCGGTTACTCCTCTATTTAGTCCCAGGGTAAGAGGAAGACCTGCTAGACCCAGAAAACTTTAGAATCACTGATCGCTATAGCTGGACCTCGCATGTTGCGAAAACCTTTTAGCCAAAGATGGCCGTCAGGGGTCATATTAGTCCAACTCTGTTTTATCTACAGAAAGCGCAACCTGGTGAAGGGATGTACGCTGATCTTGGGGAATTTTATCAGAAGGCACCCGCCCCTCCAACCACACCGGTTAAAATGCCTCCTGAATACGAGACAACAGAATATGCAGAAATAAGTCAATTCCTTCGCGGACCAGTCAAGACAGATGAAGAGAAGGAAGACGAATCAAATAATGACGGAAACTCGTCCCCCGACAAAGATTCATCCCCTGACAAAGGCGAAGATCCATCACCTGATATGGGCGATGCTGGTGACAGAAACAGTAGCGGACCGGTAGAATTTCTAGTGGACATTTAATGGAAGATGACAGTGGTAAGATGTTGGAATTTGCTTCTCTCTCAAGTATTTCAGAGCTCAGTATCGACGTAACCGTTCTCCTGAGGGATGTGTTAGCTATTCCAACATGAAGAGCACTTGTGCATCTGCTATAATAAACCATAGTTAAACTGTCGGCATTGCTGTCGTAGCGCCTGCAAAAATCGCAAACCTTGTCGAATTTCTGTCATTTTTTGCTTTTCAGCAGCCACTTGCCTTCCTCAATGGGCTTAGCAGTGTAAGCAAATGACGAAAGCAGAATGTCTTCATAGCTCAAATTATAACTTTACCTTTAGTTGCCTTTTGTATCTCGTTTCAAATTCATCACCTTAGCTCAAGAGAAAGAGTAATTGAAATTCTGACTTAGTTCATTTTGAATTACAACACACCTAACGTTTCGTACATTTTGGTTTATGTTGACGTCCATCTCCTTCACTTGTTTATTCATGTGTGATTGTTTGTTTACTTTTGAGCCGGCGTTTGTCGGTCTTACTGATGAATTGTCATTATTTACTTGAGGTTGTGGCTGAATTTATACCCTAAGTGGTAAAACAAACCACTTTATTCGATAATTAACTTGTGATATTTTTTGTTTTGTTTTGTTTTTTGTTTGCTTGTTTGTTTGTGTGTTGTTGTTGTTGTTTTTTTTGGCATTAATTACTAAGTCGCAAGAGTGTTGTGAATCAGATAATTAACGTACTGTAGTCCTGATGTACCTTAGCTATAATGACCCATTCGCTCAGCGTTCTTCTTGAAAGAACAGACAACACTTGGCAACCGATAGCAGCAATAACTCAGGGTGGCCTTGTTTGTTCTATTTTGTTCTACCATGTTGCAATGAGAAACAGATTACATAACAATAAGGAGTAAACCACGAACAATTGTCAAATAGTCTTTATTCTTTAGAGTGCAGCTATTGTAATTCTTGTCTTTTATGAGGTTTTGAGTGGCTCATCTTTTCAAAATTGAAGAAATATTTTTTCTTTCGTAAGCAACTGTTGTTGGGCGTTGTTATTTCTTCTTACACATTGTATTTTCCTTGCAGTGAGCAAGAAAGACGAAGCCAGTTCTGGCTTGGCGGATAAGCAGTTAACTCTAAATAAACCGATCTTTAGAGTAATATTCGTACACCTTAGAAACAATTTTTAGAATTTAAAAATGTTCTTAAGTGGTTTAGCACGTTTGCATAATTTTTACTTTTTGCAGAAATTAAATGCATTTTTTAACTTAAGTTAAGTCATCAGTAACGTTATTTCGAAGCAATGATATAGATAAATGTTGGATAAGAAGGCACATTGTTTGTTAAAAGTGAGAAGTACTTGCCTTGAGTAGGAATAACTTAAAACTAATGATTAGAAATTAAAGGAAAAGAAAAAAAGGACGTGTTTGTCGAAGCAGCGAGATAGAGTCGGGTCCTAGATGGACAAACTGAACAATTTGACTATAAACCGCAACTAAATCTACCGAGGTAGTATCCATATACGAGGCATCGTCTGAGAAACCTTTCTTGAGCATACTGAGATATTTTCGTAGCATGTGAGTAAGTATTTTTCTAGGTTTAGAATCTAAGGGCTTCTGTCGTAGTTTCGTTTCGCTCCTTGTGTTCTTTTTTTTCAAGTAAACATCAAATTACATCTTTTTGCCAATTTTAGCACACGTAAATAATTCAAGATTAGTGTTTGTAGAGTAACCACTCAACTGTGCAGTGTGTGGTGAAGTTTGAGTTTTAACGAGCAAGCTCCTGTATGTTGCATTCCACTTCATTCACAACTTTAGTTCTCGCAAATCAGTCTTTTTCATGTCTTAAACTTGATGTTTTATCTAGTGATATAAGTGTTTTAAATCTTGTGGGTCGAATAAAATCTTACATAGTTAATTTTCATTGGCAGTCCAGGCCACTAAAATTGTGGTCGTAAAAATTTTGAGATAAAAGTAGCTTGAACTGATGGTATAATGTTAAAGGAATAATGCTACAACAAGATAAGGTCTAGTTTTAACGATAGCAATACAGAAATAGCTGATTGCATTTTAATAGGATATTTATAGCATTCATTTAATGAGTGTCCTAGGTATTATTTATTCAACTAGTCGCTAGGTGGTAATCATAATTTAGAAGGGAACACGACATAATTTTTTTTCATGTACGTAACAGTTAGATTATGAAAGCTCTCCATTTCTATAGCGTGATAGTTGATGAAGGAGAGGTCCAAATCCATTATCGTGCATAGTAAACGATATTGTTTTGGTATCAATGTACCAGTGGTTCAAACCTTAATAACAAGTTAAGCTTATGTTTTCATTGTAATTTGTTTGCATTCGCGCACCAAAAGGCTTCGAACTGTACTCACTATCTGTATATTATTGAACAGATAGCGAGTATTGTAACCGATCAGATTGCAACATTTGCGATGAAACAGCAATAGATTTATACTAAAATGTTCAAAGTCGTAACCCTTTTTTAGCTGTATAGTATTTGTGCATCGGCACGATAACATTTGTGGTAGTTAAAACATAATCATAATTATGATCATATAATTATATTATCCATTTTTAGCAGTTTTCTCGGTGAATGATTTTTAATCCTAAGAGGAAATTATTAAGAAACTTACTGGTCGACGATTAAACATCTTTACAGCGTGGTGTGTTATCAAAAAATATATCAGAACTATAGTTAATTCGTCAAACATCGAAGTAAGTATATTTAGCTGATTTTGTATCATTAAACTTGAGATTCGTCAATTAATTAAAGCAGTTTAAATGCATCTTTTTATGTTTATTTGTTGAGGGTTTTGGCATAGATGCTGTACCTTTTAAATGTGACCTGTGGGTCTGTAATTGTTGTTAAGCTCAGCACTGGCCATTGACTTCGTTTTTTTTGGTTATTATTTTGCATGCCTGTATTCTTCGCAGAGCGTGAGTTAACCCTTGGACCCTAACCCATGTAATTTCTCTTTGAAATATCACCTTTAACCACACAGTAGAACACGAGAGGAAAGGAAAAGGAAGTGATTGGTTAAAAAATTCTCCTTTTCAGCACCATAGGTAATGTATAGAGCACAGCATAGAGACTATGCATACTGATGTTCGAGTATAAACGGTAACGAGTGAGGGGTTTTGAAAATATGTTCAACTTTTAAGGAGGTGACATTTTGATAAAATTGAGTCTTTCATCAATCTTTTTGTTGCCTGTTTCAGATTTCACAGGCTCCGCATCTTGAGATTGTTTTTTTCCACCCTTCATTTCAAAAATAGTACGCGCAGTTACCAAAAGTAAGGAATTTTTTGAACTGTGGAGAAAGGGCCGTGTTAACTATTTAATTCCCGAGTGGCTAGTATCCAATTTCCACTCACGATATCGCCGTTGAATCCCAAGGAGGCTGTGTAGTTAGGGCGCTGGTCTTGTGTCTGGTGGTTTCGGGCTCTAGACTCCTGGCCCTCCATCCTGCCACTCACTGGATTTGTTCTCGGTTGCCCCAAGTTCAACTCCTTGGCTGCACTTTGTACACATGTACAGCCAACTGGCCTGCCTCCTTCCCGTTGGGGTTTTTTTAAATCAGCACGGTTCGTTTGCTTCCAATTTGTCCATATTGGCCCTTAAAAGAGGTCAGTTAAGTAAACTTACATACATACGATCAGGGTCTCGAGAGGAAACAGAATGAGAGCCATTTAAAAAGTTACGATTGTTTTAAAAAAACAAAATCTTTTTGTTAGTCACATAGGGAATGTGTAGGGAACAGTATAGAACATATACAGGTATGCAGGTTGACGTCAGGATGTTTAGGGTAAATGGATTTGACAGATCAAACAATTTCAACAATAGTATTTTCAACCATGTTTGGAGCTTTTTAAAACAGTGCGAATGGTAATCGCGGTGAGGCCGCAAAGAGGAAAAGGATGGAGAGGGCAAAGAGTTATAACAGGTAATTTGCACTGAAAAAAATTAGCCTCCCCCCTCTGGAATCTTGTTAACATTCTTGCAAATACTGTTGAATGTTGTTGATACAAAAGGGGCTTTCTTTATCTCTGTCCGGTGCTCTAGATCTAAGGCCAAAGCTTTTAGCAAAAGCTACACAGCAAACTCTCTGCTAATGGCCAGCTCTCTGCAGCCATCTCATTATGTCAAGTCACTTGTAGATTTTCTTTTGGTATGATTCTGTTTCTCTAATATTTGTTTCTTCGCAAAGCTTGAAACGATTTGTGCACTACTTAAATTAGTCTTTGTCAGACTTTCTTAAATGGAGATATACGAAAACGACGGCGGGCGAAAAATGGTGGGAATGGGGCCGTTTCCCAAGATGACCATCTAGCGTTGTTTGCCCGCCACCGACGAAGGGTTTAGAGGAGATTATAACCTTGCGACAGTTGCCTGGCAGTAAAGCTGACGTGTTGCAACATGCGATACCCTGCGCGAAATTGAGGGTGATCCTTTGGTATCGTCTATTGTTCAGATCGCTTTGACAAAGTTGGATTGATTCAATGCCTTTTGCTGATTCTTCACCACCAGTCTTCCAGTAGTTATAAGTCTCTTGATACATTGTTTACGACTTTACATAATAATGTATCTGTGTTTATGCTGTAGCGTCCTTTGTGTGAAAATCTTTGAGGCGCGGTTGTCGTAAAGGAGGTTGAGATTTCTTTCCCTTGGCCTAGATCCTTTGTCCATATCGATAACTTTAAATAGATAAAACAAAAACCTAGTTCATTACTTCATGTCAGTCCTCGTCAGAACTACATGCCTTCTTCTTTCGGTTAAATTTCCTAACGTGTCTCAACACTTTTTTTCTATCAAGATAATCTGTTTTAACGGGATATGGAAACGTATGTGTAAAGCGTAACTAGGAGGAGAAAAAGCCAATTACACTTTGTTGGATGGTTCAGAACGATAACTAAAAGTTGTCTAAATACAACTACCTTTTTCATCAATGATGGCACCGGCTGGAATGATATAGGAGTTATATGCCATCCTGGCGATAACATTGTGATATATAATAGAAATAATTAAAAGACGCTATTTAATATCAGTAGAAGTGATGAGGCCACCCTGAAAGTTTAAAAAGTGACTGAAGATGAACAAACGACTTTCCAGTGCTAGCTCTCCACACTAAGAAACTCTTGGACCTACAGGATTTTCCTGAACTTTACAAGTAGGTATCAACTAGGTGGAACGCCGCGTTCGCCACCTAATTGATACCTATGGCATCTTTTCATAGCGGTTTATTTTGGTTTCCTATGATTTGGACACACTTTTTAACTTTTGCCAGGCTTTTATTTTGTTAAGACAAAGGAAAACGTGTGCGGACGAAAAGTAGCGGAGATTTAGCCCTTTCCCATGGAAACCACCAAGCATCGTTCACAAGCCACCGACCCAGCACCTTTGACAGGTTACGCGCGCCTACTCGCTTGACGCTGACGGTTGCCTGGCAGCTAAGCTGTTGTAAAAGTAAAATGTGATACGTTGCACGCCATTGAAAGTGATCTGTCGTCTTGTATGCGTTAGTTGTAGAACATGGCCTCGGTTAACATAACTTCGGCTCTTAACAAAATTGGATTAACAAGGTTTGGTGGAATATTTCTCTGGCTGATTCTTCATCGACAGTTTGTCGGTAAGCTTAAGGCTTTCAATGCTTTGTTTATCACTTACATGGTTTTCGTATCTGTAAGTTTTTGTGATGTAGCTTTGATATCAGCGGGGATCATGCTCCAAACAGGGTCGCGAGCGTATGGCTGTTGAGACGGTGTAAAGCATATAATTCTCATCTTGTGTACTTGATTCATACATAAGATCGTAAATATTCGTAGATCACATGCATTTGCGATTCATAGTTTTCGACTTATCATTGGGAGATAGATTCTGTCGAAGCACTGAGGATGTCTTAATGCAAGGTCCAATATATTTTGATAACAATTACATTCTTCAAAGCAGAAGAAAACTAGCTCACATTTAAGACGCTTTTTCCTTTAATTGTATGATCGTTGAGTCATACAGGCTGGCTGGCTTTGTATTTATGTTATCGGATTTCACCCGTGAAAGTCATGTTTTTGTTTAGTCAAAATATAACACTGGCACACAAGGAGATAATCTGTTTTATTTAACGGAATAAGGAAACCGAGAAAACTTAAGCAAAGGGGCTAGGAGCCGTAGATTGATTTATTACTCTTAGTGATCAACTTGATCAATGATTCGAAATGACGACAATTTCGCCGAAACATTCCAGGTTCCTTTGTGCAAATTAGGATGCCATCTGTGGATGTAGACATAAATAAGGCGAAGATAGGCGTAGAACTGTTATTATGTTTAAATTTTACCACCAAAATATGACACAATCCGCTGTCTGGAAAGATTGAAGCTCGAAAAGGAAAAACGAATATACACATTGGGTTGTTGAGTCTTGCGTGACTGATGTTATGTTACGCGTGATTGTTGTCATGCTTTTAGCTTGAACACGATTATGGTTTCTGTGATCTGTCAATTTCCCTTTCTTCTATTGGGCGAATTGTTATTGTGCGTAAGATGATATGTACTCTAAATCCTTAGCATCGCTCGCGATTTTGAAAGATGAACTCCAATGTTTGCTAACGCTTTCACATTTGTTAATGTTTGTTTATACTGAGGTTCTGCTTAGAGTTAGTGTTAAATTGTTACCAAAAATAGAGGTAAGCTTTGTTGTCAACTGCAGCTTTTCCGTGCTCAGCACTGCAAATGCTAAATGAGCCTAACATGAGTTTTAGTTTTCTTTCACTATTTTTAACTTTTTTGATGTTACGCAGAAGAGAATTGACTACGTAACGTGCTTTCATTTAGCACTCGCCTAAGGGAGGCTTACAGGCGGAAATGGTTCATTGGCTTTTAAGAGCTCGACAACAATGTGTTGATGACGGCTAAATATTATTGTTTGAGATTTCCTGCGTAATTGGAGGTGTAAACTTAACAATTAATTCTTAGAATCATTGTGGTCAGAAATAAATAATTTAGTTCTCTGGCGTCTTCACGTCGACCACATTAATATCCGGAGTGTTTGGTTTGGCGCTGTGTCACAAATGTGAAATGCAAAAGCAATGCCGCTAGCAATGTTTTAATGTGTCTGCCTTTATTGTTAAATTTGAAAAGATCCGAGGCTGTTCTTGATCAAACTGATAAGAGCTTCAGACAGGCACAAGGAACTGAATTGCCCTTTGTACTAAAAACCAAAAGAGAACGTAAGCTGTCTCTACGAAAAGTTTTCCTTCTTTCGAATATTCAGAGCCTCAGTTCATTTTTATATTGTTGTTATTTTATATTTTTTAACTCCTTGGACATCCCGAGGGCAAAAGACAAGAAAGGCTCTGGAATGCTCTTAATAACGCAAACATATTGCGAGGGCTTTTTTCTGCCAGAAAATGGCTTTATTTTAATTCATAGATATATTAATTTTTGCAACGTCACCCTCTAAGTGTGCCTAATCAAGAAAAACCGGCTATTTTAATTTCCCATTTATGAAAGGCTCTTTGTCGTTGTTAAAGTGTTCTAGATCTTACTGATTGCTCCTCGATCGACACCTCTCGCAGTCTGAGATAATCGCACGCGATAAACGTCGAATAACTTGCCGTCGTGATTCTTGCCGTACCTCTTTAGTTAAATACAAGTTGAATACGATGTCGTCGCTTTTATTTGTAAAGCATAGTTTCAGTTATATCCAACTTGAAAGAAAAATGGAAGGAACAACATCCTCAACTTCTTATCACAAATCATTCTTCTCTCTACTAAAAATTCTAAAATTACTAAGCTATCGTTACAAACGAGAAAGTTGGTTTTTTCTTTTCCTTCTTCTCCCCTAAGGGCAAAATTAGTCTTCCTGCTAATGAATGTTTTCTTAAGTGTCTTATTCTTTAACCCCTGCCCGTCTTGAAACGTTCTTTCAGTAACGGCTTGATATTTTCCTTCACTCTTACGATAATTTTCACCTTAAATTTGTGAATTTTTTATTATTGAAATTGAAAAACAATTGCTGGACTGACAAGAACATCTCTTATTGGGGGTAAGGGGGATGGGGGCTTGTGGTAAGAAGTCATATTGTATAAAGTTCTCAAAATGATAGATAAAATTTTGGGCGTGCAGTGATATTACGTAATATCTTAAAAGTGGCTGCCACTTTGGCTTACAAAAAGGAAGCAGTTTAGAGATCAATAATTTTACCACCCCTCTGCTAACACAAGATTCATGGAAATCAAACTACACCATTCTAGAAATGTAGCGAACGAATATTTGAACAAAAGTAACTAGAAGTGATCGAATATTTTGCAAAAATAAGTGATTTAGGGTTATTCAGTTTAAATCCATTCTTCAAAGAACAGTTACCTCTTAGTTCAGGATAAACAAAATTTGGAGTGAGTGAAAAGTTATATTGGTGGGAACACTCTTACTGTTAATGTCAATTTTACGTTCGTGCAGCTGAGAGAGGAAAAACGAGTACTTAGAGGGAAAAGAGGGCTCCCTTGGCACTGCCATAACCGTCATTGTATTTGTCAGCTTGGGTAGCATAGCATTGGGATTACTTCAAGTTGCTTTGTAAACAGGTCAATTGAAAAAGGAAGTGTGTTTACACTTTAACTCTCATGAGTGATTAAGACAGAATTTCTCCTCCTTAATTGATCCAAAATTCAATTTTCCAAACTGACATAAGGCAAACAATAAGGAGAATTCAGTCCTTATGAGATCTTGGGTGTGAAAGGGATAATAATATGGTTACCCTCTAAGGAGGGTAACCGTTACTCTTCTCTGTATGATAAATTAAAAGGATTATGTCTTACTTCAAAATGTTGTAGCCACTACAGTACTGTGGACAAAACCAGCCCCAAGTTGGACCCAAACGGATTCAAATGACTTCAGAACAGTTGATATTCAAGTATTGAAGGGCAGCACCCACATACATCTCAGTTGGAATTACACTTTGTCAGAAGGTTCAGATCTGAAGACAACAACTTTTTCCATCAATGATGGCAGCAGCTGGAATGACATTGGAGTTATATACCATGCTGACAATGACATTGTGATATATAAAAAAAATAATTACAGGACGCGATTTAATATCAGCGATAGTAATGTGGCCACCCTGATATTAAAAAAAGTGACTGAGGATGAACGAGCGATTTTCCAATGCAAGCTCTCCACGCTAAGTAACTCTTGGACCTACAGTATTCTCGTGAATTTTACAAGTAAGTGTCAGTTCGGTGATATCCATCTTATTGCATCCGACGCATTGTGTAAAACTCCAGTCTTAAATCACTCTCGTTACTTTTTATTGTTTAATTTACCAACTATCCCCAACTGTGTCTCTTTGATAAAAATGTCTGGTTTTGGTATCCGTACTTCCCCTCTGTATTCAATCTGTCCCAAGATATACTATTACCATGACCCAACTTTCAAACCCAGTGTCGAGCTTTGGAAGGATTTCCTATTTTTGATCTACAGTCAAGACCCTTTATAGTTACAGTAGCTGGTAGCCCCACCAAAATGTTATGGGGTCTAGAGTTACCCGGAGTGATCAGCAAGCTACAGTTATAGCACGCATAGCTGTTCGCATGTCTGAGAAAGTTGACAGAAAAAGCGCCCAATTTTTCTTAAAATGACCCCAAGTGCCCCAAAACTATGCAAAACAGCAAAACCCAAAAACCAGCTTTAGCCACATTCTTACAACCTCGCCGGTAAGGCAGTGGTCTTTGTATTATCTCCTTTAGAGTCAAAGAGTCTTAACTGGGAGTGTACGTCACATTAAAAGTAGAACCATGTGCAATTTCCGCTTTAAAGGTGCAATAGCCTGACGTATGGGAAGAATGGCGGTTTAAATTAATTTAGAATTGACGATTTTGGGTTTTTTTTTTTGCCAGAACGACATCTGAATTGGGTGGAGCGACCGTTATCTGTTGTTGCTGTTGAACGTCACAACCTCACCCTTCGGTGGACCTATATGAAAACACTCGGCCTAGCGTCGTTATTTCGAGGAGCAGAATTTACTAATCTTAGCAGCAGGGAAAAAACCATTGCAGAGAAAGTGTTAAATACTGCACCAATCGTACATACAGCTTATAGACCTCGATTTCATGTGGATTATATACAAGATACTATGGCGTCTATAACAATTGTTGGACTGAAAAGATCAGACAGAGGAAGATATAGATTTGATGTTAAAACCCTCAGGGAGGACATCAACGAACTTAACACGCTCTCCAGCATCATGGAGCTCACAGTACATTGTAAGCAAACAAACAAAAGCTGTGTTTGGTCATGTAAGATGTAGCCTATATCTTTAAAACTAAGGTGTTTTTTACTCAGTATAATGCGTATCATAACCAACATAAGTTGCAACTTCATTGGGATGGATCATCATTATTGTGATTGTGATTATCGTTATCCTTTTTGCTTCGTCATTATCGTAAAGGTCATCGACATCATTATCGTTACTGTCGATTCTTTTCTGCATTCATTTTTTTGTTGTCGTCGTTGCTCAATTCTTTGTCTTCCTCCTGCAGAAAGTGACAACGTCTACATTTTGGGTGATACTTGTCGCTGTCAATTTAGGATCATTATATATATACGTAGCTTTTGCCAGACAGCTTGTTATATAACTTTTTCGTATGGTGTTCTTTAATTTTTGTGTTAAATAAGCGCGGTCGCAACGTGTGGATTTGACTTAAACGATAGTTTAGTCGTTCTCTCTCTACTTTTTCTACCTAGTAAAATGTGATTTATTTTCAGATGCGGCGAGCATGGCCAATGTTAGCGACCACCAAACTGTGCAAGAAGGATCTTATCTTCAACTGTTATGTCAAGCATTTGGTAATCCAACCCCAAACATAACGTGGACCAAAGTGCTTGAAAATAGTAATGATAGTAAAGTGCTGCATCATGGAACCCATTGGAATTTAACAAAAATTAACAGAACTGCTTCTGGTTTATACAACTGTACAGCTGACAATGGAATTGGAAATCCAGTGTGGCGGCTGATAAAAGTCAATGTTACCTGTAGGTGTATCATACCTTGTCACCGCTTTGATTAGCATTGAGAATTTTAATTCCCATTATTTTTCCGTCTCCCAAAACAACTGGTAAACCAAAAAATGCCTCGGTTGACGTTCAAGAAGTATGAGTGATAAATATCTTTAATAAGGTACTTCAAAAACCTCTTGACCGGGTGAAAGCATTTGTGAAAAGTACTGTTGTCAGCGTCAAGGACTGACGTTTCGACGACATATACAGAAACTGAAAAGTTGCTCGTCAAAGATAGGTGAAAGGAATATGGCAAATGTTCGGCCAGTTTTACTGTGATCTTGTTTACTACAAAAGTTAATCAGCGTCGGTAATTCATCCTAATAGCAGACGCTAGCTGAAGTGGATTATTTTTACTCTTCTCTTCTTGTTTTTGTTACTTAGATTCTGCTAAGGTTGTTAAACTTGCTAGCGAACATCACGTTGCAGTACAAGGAAGTGTGCGTCTTCACTGCGAAGCCGAAGGAAATCCTCCGCCTGCTTACACGTGGTTCCCTTGTGATTCACAGACCCAAGCATGTCATGAGAGCACACTTACTGTTTCCAACGCTCTTAACGACGCTGTGTACTCTTGCAATGTGGCAAATGTTTTGGGTAATGATACAAGAGAGACCAAAGTTGGTAAGTTTTAATTAAGCGATGCTAACTTAGAGTTATGAGGAATTTTTACATAGCTTCCTTTATGAAAATTTAATAACAACTTCACAGATCTCCTTTGGTATAACAAACGATCACTGAATGCAACTTGTTCCTACATGTATTTAAACCTGATCATCACCTGCAAGTAATTATATATATTCAAGGAAAGTTGAATCATACTCAGCCAAGTACTGGAATAGCTAATATTATGAAATGATTAAGATTTCACGGGGTCATAATCAGTCATATCTTTCTTTGTGGAAACCCATAAGTCATCATGCTAGCCATACCATGCTGACGAGGCTCAGCAAGACTGAAATAGCTGACATAGTTGTTAACTCGGTGTCTTAATTTTCCCGCTTATTTTCTTTGAAAAAGACCTCACTTGACTTCCATTGTTGCCGCTGTGTCGCCTCCAGTAGCATAACACAGCTTTAAACTAATGTTGCTTGTTTGTTTTATCAAACAGTTATAGCAGGCAATGTGATAAATGTGACACTTTTCATCACTGAACAGTGTCCTGATGAAAATTTATCTGAATCCGTGTTGTGGAAGAACCTCGAACAAAAGGTAACTATTAGGCATGTGACACCACCACACACGTAAATAGATACCTTTATTCAGCAGAACGGTGATGATGTGCATATGGGATTCGCACTGTATAATTTTGTTATCGTTTCTTGTAGATCGAGGACCTATTTAAAAATGAAGGATACAGGAGCACAGAATTAACAAATTACAGGTATGTAGGCGAAATGAATTATTACCTGGGTAATCTGTCCTTTTTATGTATTTAGAAAGATGTTGCTGTGGACTTACTGTGACTCAGGCAAAAACATGATGTATTACAATAGCTGGAATTCCTACCCTACTCTTTACGAAATGTGTGCAGGTTATTTTTCAGTCCTCTGTTGAACTTATTACATTGAGGGTGCACGAGAAAGGGGCCTAAGGTTTGCAGCCAGTTACCCTGAGATACTAGAAAGTCCTAGGATTTACAGCTGTTCTTATAAGTAGACCTGTTTTTAAATTCTTGTTTTTGTTCTGACCCTCCTAGGTGTGGTAGCGTGATTGTTGATTTGGCCTTGAAGTTCAATTCCTCTGTTAAAGAGGAGAAGGTGCTTTCAATGCTAAAAGATTCTGCAGAGAATGGAGGGCTGAAAGAGTTGGGTGTGAAAGCTTCAGAAATAGTAGGTTGGCGACCCGGAAGGCCAACTGAAGGACCCAAAAGCTCAACGTATGGCACAAAAACTACTGAAAATGCATGTAAGTAGGAATGAAAAGCGAGGATATGACTAGGACCAGTCCAGGACATTATTAGTTGCTGTAAGATGTGGTGTGTTATAATTTTTTTAATCACCTTTTAAAGTTGATAACTTACAAGTATAGATAAATCGATGCCACTATTGTCTCCGGAGGGGAATCGATTCGTTGGTAAGGCAAGCTCCTGACGTAATTATATTTGCCAGGATATTCCGAAGTGTGGCCAACAATATCAATTTTAAAAACCACTACATGATGGACGATTTTTTTTTCTTCTGTCAGATATAGTAATGTTAAAAGTAGAAAACATGAAAAACTGCTGAAAGCTTTGGTTACTTAACCTTTTTCAGCATTGTGATTTGCGACTCGTGACTCTTTACATTCGCTAGCCAGTGAATTTAAACTTGTTTGTGCTTGCATTAAATTGAATGCCTCAGCTTTACATTAGTTACATTTACATTACTTCCTTTCCTCAGCATCCGCTGTACCTTCCGAACTCCCTGCTCAGAGCGGGGATAACCAAGGTCTTAAAGATTGGATGATTGCTGTTATAGCTGGTGCTTCTGGTCTTGTCCTCCTCTTTGTCGTTATATTCTTACTTTGTTGGATCAGTAAAACTCAGAAGAAGAAGAAGGGCTCCGGAGGTAAGAAAATCACGCTATAAGTATTACCATTAGTGTAACACTGACACCACTATCGTTTCATCTCCCGCGATTTTGAAATCTTTTTAATTATCAACCCCGAACCCCGAAGGTTCATGTGAAAGTAAAAGCCGCTACCCGGTCAAAGCTGCTTTCCTCGACGTTGAACATACATGTCCAATGTACTTGTATAAATCAAGTTGGTGTCGATTATATCAAAAGCTAAGAGAAACGCGACTTAAGTTTGTGCCTGGTTTTCTCTTTACTTTGGGTGACAATACGAGAGATGGTTTCCCTTTGCTGATACTCCACGACCACATGAGCTTCATGCTAATTACTTTCAGACCTCTTTTTTATTATGAATAATTTCTTCGAGTTTACGATGTAACATAGTTTAATCTGATGATAGTAACGGGCATGTCATATTAACAAATACTTATACATTTCTTTTTGCTTTCTTTCAAGATGAAGCCGTTGACATGTCGACTACTTCGAGGTAAATTTTACTTTTTTCTGTTGTGATACTTTTCATGCGAAAGAGCGCTGTCAAATCTGCTTTCGCTTTTTACAGGTAAGGTAAAGTTGGTTACCGGGTTTGATCGACTAGTTTTATTAATTCACTAACAGACGCACCAAATTGCGGTAATTACAACGTTTGGCTCGCAATCAACAACTGATTACGTTTGTGTAGCTCCAAATAAGCGATCAAACGGATCACTAAGAGATGAAAAGTACGGCCAGGTCGCTTAGCTAGAGTGACATTGGCGGCGTTAAAGGGTCAATTTCCCACTTTCAAAGGCGAATTTCATTTGGTGAGCAGGATCTCACGCTGATAAGAACACTCTTGAGGTTACTTTGTTATACATCATTTACTTCATACAAATTGAAGTTGGTGGAAGGCAATGTTTGATATCTGTGATTGTAGCTATTTGATACTGGAGAGAGCCTTTTTGTTGGAGTCAAACACATTCTCCAGTTTTTGTGATTCGCTTTATTCATTCGTCCGTTTCTTTTTTCTTTTTTTGTTTAGGTATGTAAAGAATGGCCCCCACCATTCTGACAAGCCTAGCTCTAGCAGGGAATCTATTGAAGATGATCCATTCATTGCTGCGTCTACTTATTCCCAGAATTCAGTCGATAGAAGGGACAGGAAGAGAGATTCCAGTGTCAACTATGGATACCAACCAGACGGTAGAGAACTTAGACTTAAGCCAACATTCTTGATCCATATGATGCCTTATAGGGTTAACCGTACAGAGTTTTCTTGATAACGTTGAATGTGGCTGTAATTAATGTAAAGTGTTTTCATAGGAACATAACTCAAATCGCAGCCATAGTTTATTCCGGTTCCTGAAGCGTGAAGTTAGCCGGTTTGTTTGCTGCTTTCTGTGGATGGGATGTTAGCTCGTTGAAGTTATCCCCTTTACCCAATATTTCGTCTGGTTTCTCTGACTATTCACCGGTTATCCTGTGTTGTTATGTAGACAACTGCCTGGAGAGGGGTACCGCGTGAAGTACGTGTCTTACCTTAAAATACAACACATTGACACAGACCATACTTTGAACCCCAACCTGTTGATTCTCTAGGGTTTTTTTTAAGCGTTACTAACGTGCCTAATGTAAACGGAAAATTGGTTTGCCTGATCAACCATTCGCGTAAACAGACGGCTCTTGTTGCAGCCATCTCGACAATATATTTCTTTTCTTTCCTTCCCACGAGGTTGTCAATTTAGAAAATAGGTTAAAATTCTTTATGTACAAATAATGCATCATTGTGTAAATACTCTTTTACAGTCGAATCTGGTTTTTGCTAAATATCAAATTCGCAAGCAGTTATAAATTTCTCTGTTTTCTTCCCCCCCCCCCCACCACCTTTTTATCTATCTTAGATTCAGATCAACCACAAGGTGAAATGCTGCTAAAATCAGGCTCCCGTCTCCCCAAAAATGACAGTCTTACGCAGAGTACAGGAGAGCTTGATGTGACCTCCACATATTTAGCGAAAGGACCACAGAGAGATTGCAGTACACTTCCCTCCTACCACAGACCACCTTCTTATGAGGAAGCCTCGAAACAGAAAGATCGAATAATGATGACTGAACCAAGGCCGAGTACATCCACAGGCGGCAGGCAGAAGCGACGGAAAAGTCCCCCGGAAGACAGGTTTCTGTATCACCATGTACTACATTCACGTACTCTCTATAAGTACCTCTATTCAACTCTCTTTTCTAAGACCACTCAATTTTTTTGCGTCGCAGTGAGTGGCTTCATTCTTCCACGCTGTACTTTGCGGTGCTTTGTTATGCTTTGCTGTGTTCTGTTGTGTTTGCTCAGGTCAGCTGTACTCCGCTTTTTCATGCTCTCTTGTGATGTGCTCCACAGGGCTGTGGTAGGCTGTAGCTACGTAAGCCAACCTGCTATCACCGAGACTCCCATCAATTTTAGAACATACCATCCCAATGATCTTCCAATTTTCCTTCACAGACGTTAGGACAACGTCTATCATCTCTTGGAATCCCTAATGCATATGTCGAATTATGATTGTCATATTGTACACAGGGCGGAAGAAGCCAGTGTAGCACCAAGTGAAATGAGTTCTAATCAAGACGGACATAGAAGTGACAAAGACAAAGGACCTCTTGATCCAACGGCGATATATGCCATGCCAGACAAGAAAAGGAAGTTAGATAAACAAAGTCCTGCATCCCTTGAATCGGTTTTTGGTAAGATGAACTGAAACTAGAAAAAAGAATAAGATTAAATTGAAAATTAAACATTTTAATAGTGCTGGAAGGAGAGCTTACTACTCTAAGGTGTATGGCAGACGTCTTCTCGAATGCATCAAACATTTCCCTCTGCCTGGTGTTACTTATTTTACCCACTTTTTACTTGGATCGTCTTACTTACAAATCTTCCTTAAAGAATTTAAGATGTTCATGATCGTTTCCACCTACTCTTTTTTATCGCTAGACCCTTTCAAAGCGAAGGACAAATCTGCTAAAGGACCAATTCTACATAATCCTGGCAACTTGGATCTTGATGGCCCCGCTAATGTATCTACAAGTGAGGGGCCAAGAAACTCAATAATCCCCATTGAAAAACCCAGCAACCGCCAAACGCCTCAAAAAGATGATACAGGAAGGTAACCAAGTGTTAAATCTACGGGGTCGACTAAAGAACTCAAAAAAAAAAAAAGGGAGAGAAGTTCGAGAGTATATTTCCTGCGTTAAGAAATATCTCATGATAACCTCGAGCTGTGGTGTTATAACTTAAAAATATTTTCCATGGCTTATCTGTTCTCTTCTGGAGCCCTCCGTGGTCGCGTGAGGGCTCTTGACCAACAAGGGTCAGTGTTATAAAGACGTCGTTTGATATCATGGCCACATATGACACAAAAGTGAAATATTTCCATTAAGGAACGATCCAAATTTGCAGTCATACTTTCGACTTTGCAACTACGAAGACACAGTGTGTGATAACTAAGTGTTATTGTTCTTCCTTTAGCCTTGACAACTGAAAAGTTTACTTACATCTAGTGTTATTTCCGCGCAGAAAATGGAAAATCAGAGCCTTCATCACCTCTTGATTTCCATTTGGAAAAACGTCCACGGAACAGTTCAAGCGGTGCTGTACGTTATCAGCTGGAGCGGAGTAAACTGGTAAAGTTCATGGAATAAGATAGATTCTTCATTTCCGAAGTTAACGTTTACTCCACATACTCCAAAATAATTATGTACTTTGAAGTTGATCAAACACAGAGACGATTCTCTCATAAAAAAAACATAGCTTTGACATACGATGCTCTGATGTTTATGATATACCAGCCAAACAAGAAGAGAAAATTGTATTTCTTTCCTTCACCCACTGCGCAAAATCTTGCGTTTAGCCGGCAAGCTTCTCTATTCTATGGACCAGAGGAGACATACTTACCTTTGTAAAACTCTGTTTATGAAACATGGAGTGTATGAAAGAAAGGAACACCAATTTTCTTTTCTGCGCTTATCATAAAGAAATAGTTGGGGATGATAATTGTTCAGCCCTGTTATCCTCGTGAAGGGAAACGCCTCTTGTAATGTTTCCAAGGTTTTTCTAGATCCTATCACCTAAATTGTATACGAACAATTGGGTCCTAACACTCCATGTCAAAGTGGCCCTAGTTCTTTTGTTGTGGTAGGATATCACATAAATTTGCTTAATTATTGTTGACATGTTTTTGTCATAAATTCCGATCTTTTCCCTTTAATCCTGCAGCCATATAGGAATGTCCGTGGAGAACTTGTGAGACCAGATACACTATCACGAGACTCGCACGACATAAAACCAGAAACACTACCAAACCAGTCGAAACCCGTTGGGTCCCAGACTCACAGCAGGGAATCTTCGGATGCAAGCTACATGACCTACGTGGTCTGATGGCGCGGCAATCTGTCTTCCAAACAGGTCACTATTGTTGCTTTGAACCCGAGACATCTAATTAACTTCCATACAACTATCAATAACGGCTATGAGCCCATCTGAGTAAATAGCTTTCAGAGCTGTAGAATGACTTCATTCAAGGAAGACAACTTACGTCCACATGGCCAGCCTTAAAATTCCATCTTTGGACCTGATTCACTCAACTGGCCCGATCTAACGAAAATCTAACGAAATTCAAAAAAGACTTAACAGTGAACTTAGACATAGTTATGTACAATTAAGTTACCGAGGGAATATTGCTTGCCAATATATCCCACGTAAGTGAACGGTGAATTTCATAGAATGGCTAAGTGCTGGTTACTGCTAAACATTTCGAGTGTTTGCCGTTACATAGTCGAATACAGCGGCTTTAGGGTATCACGTTTTTCAACCAAAGGGATACAATGCATTTTGACCTTTCCGTAAGTTAAAATGTCTATATTTGTGAAAAATGCTTTGTGTCGCACATAAATGCGTAACAACATCAAAACATATAATTAAGAAGGAAACCGACAACTGAAGAAAAGGTAACATTCATTAAGTACATCAATTTGTGGAATTTTCGGTTTCATTAATAGAGACATTCTTATTCTCTCGGTAGTCAATATTAAAAAGAAGCTTCCAAATATTGTTTCTCGAACAATTTGACTGATGTTAATAGTAGAGAGGTGATTAACTTAATTTTGTAGAGCGTTTCTTTCTTTCGGCAGTTAGTATCAGGCTTTGGAAGCCGTGGTGAATAGGAGGCAATTGAGAGAAATTCGACCAAGGGTTTTTTTTTTGTTATTCGTTTTGCTACTATTAAGTAGAAGCAGTATGTATTGAAACAGTTTATTCACCTCCATGTTGTTATGATGATGGATATATTCTTCACTTTTGGTATATTTAATTTTGATAGGAAGCGTTCGAAGGCAAATGCCTCAGTAATATTCTGTCAGCTGCTGCTGAAGTTTGTTTCAATCACACTATCAGTTAGAGATAACCATAGGTAATTTTGTGAGATTATATTGCTCAATAGGAAATATTTATTTTTGATCAGTTCGAAAAAGGGCACTTCGCTGAACGGATTTCTTCTTAGCACTGAATGGGTTTACAAAGATTATTTCTCGGCAAAAAACGGAATCATGTTCCTCCGTCCAGTTCATAATCCTGCAGACAAAAAGAAGCGATACATGTTTTAAATATACGTGTACAACTACAAACAACTTAAAGCAAACCTGGAATTATGTGAAACTGATGACTTCTAACAAAACTTAAATCTAACTCGCCAATTGAAGTGTATGTCCAGTTATAAATCCGCTAACGGCTTAAAGCAAACATTTTGCGGACAGAAGCACTTAATTGGCAAACATATTCTTCTACATGTATATAGTTCTGTTTCTTGTCTTTGTGAAACTGCTGTGCCCGTAGCCTCTAAAATTAAAATCTCACTGAAACAATTTTTGCGGAAACAGTGTGTGAATTGAATTGCCGCAAAATACAGCACAGTGCTGGTAAAGGACTCAAAATAAATTTTCAAGGTAAAGGAAATACTGTAATCGGGAACAACATTGCTTTTATACAACAAATCAGTATTTTTTTTTAGCCGTAATTCACTGAACGAACAACGCAAGAATCTACTCACTGCAGTTTGGTGTTTGAGGCCATGAGAACTGTCTTGTCTTGTCTGTTCAGAAATATGAGTGAGCCTGACAAGAAAATGCCAAAAGAAATGACGAATGCAGCCGGGATGATAAACTTTCGATATACAAAGAAAAAGTGCCAATTTACTGTGTTTTTGTAACTGAAATAAGTCGAAATACTTACAGTTTGTTGACAACGTGAAAATGCTGTCCAGCGCGTTCGTCTTGAGCAAGGACGTGACTTGTTTACGTCACGGTCATGCGCTGTGGTAATCATTTTGATATTTTTACTTCCGGTGAGCTTCAGTCACGTCCGCGTTGTTGGATCTTAAAGTCCCTATTTTCTTGTTGAAAGCAGCCGCAAACAGACATTCGGTAATCTAAAGCCTATGGAGTTCCTGACAGGAATATGCAACTTTTATCTGCTGCTACATATCCTTGTTCGGGAAGTATGTAAGTATCTTCAACTTATGAAGCAAATACGTGCACGTAATGTGAGACCCTATTCGTTGAATGGTGTCACGAAGACTATTGGTTTTTTTTTTTTAGTTGACATTTCTGACATTCATACCGTAAGTAATCATTCGATACTGAAATACGAAGCACTTCCTTACCATGGACGCAGCTTGAGAGCCCTAAGCGACTATTTACTACTGTATTTTCCAAGCAACGAAAATAAAAGTATGTTTTCGTTAGCCTTTAAAATCCAAGAATTTCGATGGTATTTTCGTCATGCGGGACGGAATAACCACGAATTCTATTTGGTCACACCACGTAATATTGGAGCGTACTGAACGTCATAGTCTTGAAAGTGTGGCCTGCTTCAGATTTCACTTCGTAGGAAGTGACAAAAACATTTTCAGATACTTGTTCGTTATGTTTCACATTTTTTGCAAGAAACACTATCTTACCCCGTGGAGTTTTTCTCAAATATATCACGCGATAATTACAAGTATGCGAGGTAAAGTAGGGAAATCGTTTTATTTTACTGTGGCAAAGTAGATGCAATCTAACAATTAGTGTCTATTTATATCTTTTAACTCAACATGTTATTCAAAATAAATGATTTGCCACAACACGAATTGTTGATTATCTCACATAATCAATTGAGGCCATTCACAGAAATCTGTGTTCAAAACTGCCGTTCATTCGTGTGATCGTCGCGAAAGTAAACAGTTAATTATCTCGTATCATCAATCAATGCAGTTCACTGAAATCTATTGATAGTCACGAAACGTCTCACAAGAGTTTCAAACATCAATCGAGTTTTGACGCACTATTTCTTTTTAGTTAGTTTTGCTTAGCGCTTGGCTGATAGAACTTCATCTATTGTAAAGTTTATTGGATGCATAAACGACACAATCTTTTTTTTGTAAAATGAATCAGACTTTCAAGACTATGGCGTTCAGTACACTCCAATACGTGCTTCGTATTTCAGTATCGAATGATTACTTACGGTATGAATGTCAGAAATGTCAACTAAAAAAAACAAATAGTCTTCGTGACACCATTCAACGAAAGGTGTCATAAAGAGACTTTTGCCCATTCCATCGAAAAACCACGTTTTCCATCGGAATCTATTGGTGTGTATTGGAAATATATGGAGGAATGATGAATAAAGAGACTTAGATTCGACCATGAAAATATATTTGTAGAAACCTAGAAATAATACCTGGATTTCATTTGTCGCTCAATCTAAAACAAGAGGATATCAAGAGAATATCAACTGTTGATATTCTCTCGGCCTTGACATTGGCATTGCTGACAGATTTTTGGGGCCGGTTATTTAAAGGAGGTCTAACCAAAACCATGGTTTTACATAAGCGGCGCGCCTTAGGCCTTGACTCTAGCTATAAGAGGGTTGATTTCATTAAATGAATGTTCCTCCTCTGTTAGATTTCGGCCCTCTTGACTCTTTTCACAAAAACATATGTTTAGATAAAAGGTCCAGCTAAATTGAAGATTGTTTAGAACATGGTTTTGTTAAACTACGGCTAAACTTTGTTGAAATAACTGACCCATGGTGTTTAGAAATGACAATATGGCACGGCAATAGTTGAAGTATCAAATTTTAACCTACATGTAGTTTCCCTCAAACAATGCCTGAAGAGATTAAATTCCATTTCCAAGAGTTTTGTGACTAAAACTCTCAATTTGGGAAGAACGTTCCTAATTCAACTGACATGCTTTGTTTGTATCAATGATCTCAAATGGCACTCCGCTCATTAAATATTTTTATCATGTAGCTTTAGTTAATGGCGCTCTGATTAGCTAAGAGCAAGATACAGTGGTATTACGGATTATGTAAATTAGGAAGAGCTCTGCGGTGGCCATCTTCTGTTTTCTAAAATTTGAGCATATGAAAATGATGAGGCTCGATTAAGAGTCTGAGAGGGTAAATTTAATTACAGGCAGTTATGAATTTTGAGGAACAGGGTAGAAACAGTTTTGAATTTCCTTAGAGATTGTGCTGGTCATGGACAAGGTGATTAAATAAGGAGATATTCAATCTCACATCTAATACTTGCTTTGGAAAGCTGTTAGGGACAAGATAACTCTTCAACGAGATTATTGCGTAATAAATTTTGTGATTAAGTTGTTTTTGACTTACCAGCTGGTAACCTTTGTCTTGTCGTATACAAAGCAGTTATTTGTTTGTTTTAGATTCAAGAGCATCTCACTAAGTCTTCTTCAAACCTGCAGCGAATTTACACCGCGTCTATTTTGTATTTGCCTTGTAAACTCATTATGCAGCATGCTTTTGTAACGATAGTGATAAATTTAGCAACTAAGGAGTAATTAGATGAATAATTATATATTCGTTTATTTGAAAGTGTACAGCCAGTTTGATTTCCAAAGAGTCTTGCTCCAATGTAAACCAAACAGGAGTGATTTATTCATGGTGATAGTTATTATCATACAGAAATGTTAAGCAGTGACAGCAATGGATCACTTGCCATCGGCTTTGGTGACCAGTAAACCCCTTATAACAAAATGTAATTTATTTTTTATGCCTGTACAACTGCTGCCTGGGAACCAACTTAGTCAAACCATTTTACCAAACACTTAACACAAGGACCGTGCAGCTGTTACAAATGCTCTAATGATATTACTGATTAAGTTTGGAATCTGATTAAAGTAAATACAGGATTGCAAACCATAGCCAGCCATAAATGTTTGGATAATTCTTGTAGGCTATGAAGAAATTGATCATTATGCTACACTAGTGCAAGATTCCTCCAAGTCAGCTTTAACAGATTTTATTTGCATTGTGTTCAGCTAAAGGAACAGTTTTTAATCATCCAATGTTCATTTTGCACAATTCTTGCATAAATTGTGGAAATGTGGCACAGGGTACCCATTCCAGTCCACCAATTCAATTTCATTCCAAGATGACTGACTTTCTTTTGTGAAACATTTTGATAAGTAAGCCCGCTTCATCTTCCCAACATACAACAAAATTAAATGAGTTAAGTGTTTTAGTAGAAGAGGGAATTTCTCTTGGTACAACTTTTAAAATACCATGTTGAGGATGTTAATGAAACAGTGTCTTCATTGAAATAAAAAGCACTCAGAAAGTTTTTGAGAGTTCTTTTGTTAGGAGGTTAGAGTTGTTTTCACCTATGTAAGCAGCAACTCTTACCCATGGGAGTTAAAAGTTAAAATAGAAGAATACTTTAACTCTAAAAGATTGTCATCTCCACCTTAAAAAAAAAACTTGATTAAAATTCTCTACTTTACCATGTTTTGAGATTTGAGTTCCTAATTGGCACCTTTGAATAAAGCAAGCTGGAAATTTCTCTTGATAGTCTTTTATCCTTAGACAGTCATTAAAACTTCTTTTTTATTCCTTTGTACATTTCCAGACAGTCAAAGTTTCACAAGTAAACCAAACAGTCCTGAGTATCAGTTGAAGGGTCAATCTGCATCCTTGACGTGGAATTTCAACAGCAATGGGAAAACAGTCAGTCAAATACTGTGGTTTCACAATGATACTTGGGTTGCTACTAAACCATCAATTGGACCAGCCACTGTTCTCAATTCACAGTATCAGGTATTAGGGGATGCAACACTTAGAATATCCAACGTTCAGGCAAAGGACAATGGTGATTTTGATTGTCAAGTGTTTTTCACCAATAGTCTCCCTCCTGTGATTAAAGATACTGCTACACTAGTTGTTGTCGGTAAGTTCCTCAACTAAGGTAACTTGCTATTAATATTAGTGGCATAAACATTTCCTAGTTTTAACATTTTTAAACTAAAGCTGGTGACACTCTTGGCGATTTTTTCCACAGATTATGCGTAGCCAATTTGATCATAAGCAAAGATGAGTGATATCTGACATGCCAGACATCAGCAATCCTACTGTACATGCCCATCATAGCAATCCACGGAAATTGCCATTGTTGCATCAAGCATGCCTGGTGATTTTCACTGATAACCACAATCAGAATATAAAAATTTTCAAGTGTGTCAAGGCTTAAGGACAGATTTTAACCCCAGTACTAAAACTCTTCTATCTGGTGATTCAAAAATATTTTAGGATACTGTAATAATCCCTTGATTATCTTACCTTTGTATTAATAAAAATTCATTGTTTTACACAGTGAGCCCTATAATTACACTTAAAACTACAACAGCTCCAACTTTGGATGAAGGTGCCACAAGAACATTGTTGTGTGTTGCCAGTGGTAACCCCGAACCCACTTACATGTGGTATAAAGATAACATAAAGATTCAGGAAGATCGAAACAACTCCCACTACACAATAACATCAGCCAGCAGGAATGATGCAGGGACATACAGATGTGAAGCTGTTGTTAATGTTCCAACTCTTGGCCAGTACAGTGACTCTTACACTGTTCAGGTTACAGTTAGATGTAAGTCAACTCACAATACCTACTTCTATTCTTTTCCCTGGATAGCTCATCTTATGCACTTTGTTTACTATTATAATACAATGTTAAATAGATGGGTAATGAGATTGAGGAAATTACCAGCTTATAAGGTATCATGGACAAATTCGTAGAAATAACCAACAAAGAAAGGTATGATAAACTGCTTAGAAAAAATATTACCGTATTTACCCGTCTATAATGCGCGCCCATGTATAATACGCTTCCTAATTTTTGACCTCTTTTTTCCGAAAAAAAAAAAAGATTTCACGACAAATACCAAAATGAAAACTTCCATTTTTTCATTTAGTTAACTAGAGCTGGGAATTCATCAATAATATGTTTACAACAATTTCTAACTAGTTGCTACTACAAATATCGCACGCACCGACTTTTCTATTCAATAACAGTCTAACGTTTTACAAATGTTGTAACTTGAAGTCCTTATTAATATACCTAAATTCACAACTTGAATTATTATCATAACAGCCATTCATAAACATTATTTCTACTCACAGCACTGCTGGTAGCTTGAATATCATCACTGCATTGCAATTGCGTGATTTAAGTAAAATGTTCAGTGTCTTTAAACAACGAAACCTTCAAATTCCGACTCGCAGTCCAATTCGAATAGATTTTCGTTGACTGAATCATCAAGTTCATCAGTGATCTCGGTTGAATTGTAAACCAATTCAACTTGTGATCCATCCGAATTGTTTGTGATCCCATAATTCAGAAAGAGGCAGCGATCATTTCTGATTGAGCACGCCCAATACAAAATCATGCTAATAACCATGCAAATTGTTTGAGCTCTTCTCTCAGCCGCCTCCCTCAGAGTTGTTTTGAGGATCTGCCCGTATCTCTAAACGGTTTGTTCAAAGATACATCGAGCGGCTGAAGAAGGAAGCGGTCACCGTATCTGTCACGTGAGCTTCAAATGAGTCGTAAACAAGCAAGCTCTTTCTCATCCCCTGGCCACCGATCCGCGCACTTTTACTTTCTTTGTTGTCTTTTTAACGTATGCAAATTAGGACGTGCTTGACAAACAATTGAATCCGTGAATAATACGCACCGCGATTTTGATGCTTATTTTTATAGAAAAAAAGTACGCATCATACACGGGTAAATACGGTACTTTGGAAAACTCAGTTACAATGCATGAACACATGCATCCAATCACAGCTGAGCACAACAGGTAACACATAATCAAACTCCTAAAGAAGACAAGCAGTATGCAGTTGAAACGTCGCGATCCACAACTGCAGTGACAACATCATGAGACAAACAATCATACTTCTCTTTTAAAATTGTACATATATGTCCAAGATTGAATGCAGTAAATGTTGTATGATGTTCATGTATAGTCAATATACACTACATTAAAGGGGATCATCGACATATTCTCAGAAATGGCCAACAAAAACATATACAAACAGTTACTTGTTGAAGAAGTTCTGAAATTTCAGACCTCTGTTTCTTGTGAGTTCAGGATTGAATGCAAGTTCATCTAAATTTTTTTTGGTTTGTTGTGTAATTTCATAACCAACAGCATTTTCACAATACTTCAGTTAGAAGTTAAAATGATGTGGTTCTTTAATTGAATTTTTTCTATGAGGATATTTTGTGATACCTGTTATAAATAGAATAAATGTCATTGACAATCAGTCCTGAACATTATCTCCCAGGACGTGTTGAAACATTTTCTACATGTTCATGGGATCATTTTGTCAATTGTTCATGTAAAGGTAATTTTGAGAAGGATCCAAAATTGTTGTGACTATTCCTGTTTATTAACCCTTTAACTCCCTGATCAAATTTTTAATTCTCCTTACTGTCAACCATACAATTCTTGTAAGGTTAATTAAGAGAATTTAGCATTAGATCAACTAATTATCTCCAAGTTGTTATTTTTCTTTATTCTCATGATTTATCTGGTTGATAATTGTATTGATACTCTAAGGAGAAATTCTGTCTTGGTCACTCATGGGAGTTAAAGGGTTAAATAACTGAGATATTACAAGATATTAAGATATTATTACAAGGTACAAGATATTATTGCCCTGGTTGACTGAAAAATACTATTGATTACTGCACCCTTAAACCCTTAAATAGAAAATCTAAACATTTTGATTTCATTTTGTAAAAGCAGTTTACCTGGCTTTCTATTGATTAACCAGGTGTAATAACCCTCTTGGGATGTTGGAAAAACACAAGTAAAGTTCTTAAAACTCTTGCCTTTAGCTCTTGGTTGATAAACAATTCTCTTGAATTTGTTACATTCTGCATGGGTTATAGGCTGGTAAACCAATAGAAAGTCCAGTCTACAACAGAAGTATACATTTGGGACTGTTAATTGTTGGTATGGTACGTAAAGTGTACTGTAGCTTTATGACTGTTTTCCTTACAACCATTGTGGGTTATAGGGCCAACAAACCAATAAACCTCATTACTTTAGTTTACATGTAGGACAGTAAACTGTTAATATGGTGCATACAGTGTACTGTAGCTTTGTGACTTAATCCTTATGTAAGCCAATGATAAAGATTTCCTTTCATGTTTTCACATTTTTACCTAACAGTTCGTCCTGTGCACAAGAAAAACAGTTTGTGCAGTAATCAAACTGTCTTGGAAGGTCATACTGCCACATTTTATTGTCTCACGGAAGCATTTCCCACTGCAACCACAAACAAATGGTTTAAGGATGGTAATGAGATATCCAATTCGCAAGATTTTGAAACTTTGAAAATTAGCGATACAGAAAGCAGACTGACAATCAAGAATGCTACGAAGGGAAGTGCTGGGCAATACTCGTGTGATGGTACAAATGCAGTAGGAACTGGAGATAGAAAATCTGCTTTCTTATTGGTCAACTGTAAGTTATGTTATTTGTTATGGACTGGACAATGTTGTAGATTTGTTAAATATGTTTGCTGATTTTGCTGTCCTGTGCAAGTCATGATATTGGTTTAATTAAAATGTGACCCTTAATGGGAAAACGGACACTAACGCTTTTCCATTAGAAGGTCTTGAAAAACGGTTGTAAACGGATAGTAAATGGCTATCTCGAGCGTTTAAACGGATGCCATAACCGTTTAAACGGATGGCAAAAAATTTAAACGTTTGATCAAAGTCCAAAAACAGATAGCTTAGGCCTTCAACCCTTGCGAACTGAATTCCCAGTTTTCTGGGAATTCCTAGGAATTCTCAAAAATTCTCAATTATGCAAATGACCCTTGCAAACTGAATTCCCAGTTTTCTGGGAATTCCTAGGAATTCTCAAAAATTCCTAACTGTGCAAATTAACTCTGATTTAAAAAGCTTGGAATTACTGGGAATTTCTAGGAAAGGAAGACTCCAGTTTTGTGAGGACTTGGAATCCCTAGGAATTCCTAGGAATTCCTAGGAATTCTCAGCTTTACAAACTACCTATAATTTAAGAAGTGTGGAACTCTTGGGAATTTCTGGGAATTGAATTTGAGGCAATTTTAATACCCTGAGGTCCACATAAATTCTAAGAAATTCTCAATACCTTGAATGTGAAGGTTTTAAGTGAAGGAGTAATTTCAGAGGCTTAAAACTTTGGCTCAATGAAAGGTATGCTTTACAAAACTTACCAAGAGATATACATACATGTATATGTTAATAACTTAAAGATCATGAAATTTATTATTCAAACTAAGTTTTAGTAAATCTTTACATTAATATGGATTTTCTCATGAACCAGCTGTCAGTTATGTGGAAATTGCCAATTAATCCAATGTACTCATATCACAGATTTGCTTTCTAACCTCAAAGGACTCTTAGATTCTATGATCAAAAAATATTTTTATTGTGATGCAAATTAATGTCTCATGTTCACTGATGTGCCAAAATCATCAAACATTCATTGACTGTTCCTTGGTACACAACTTCCACAATAATTAACAATGATTACATTGTTATCTACACTTAAAGAACTTTGTTAGCTATGAACATAAGTTACTTCCCTAACCTACATTACTGGTTGCCTTTGTTAGAAAACCTTGGAACAGTCAAGCTCAGTTGCCTCAAACACTGTCAGAGACTTTTTGTTGACAATATTTTTAGTAGAAATTTCATGCCTTAGACAAACAAATTCAACACCTAATTAATCTTTCTTTTTTCATGATTGTTGTTGCTGGTTTTTTTTTCAGTTTTTTGCTCTGTTTTCGTGACTAATTTCTTTAATTTGTTTTGCTGTTTTTATTCTTACAAAACATTTTTGTAAGAATTCCAATACTTGTGGATCATCCACACACTTTGCAAACATTTGGCATGCAGACAAGACAGAGGTAGTCAATGTTCCCTTTGAGAAAAAACACCTTTTAAATGACATCTATATATCAATTTACTTTATTAAAATATTTGTCAACAAGATTTGTTATTAGTGAGAAGTATCAACCAAGTTTCCTTTCATAACTTAATTTCTTAAATGTCCCAATCACTGGATCTCCCAAAAAATATTACATCTTTTTATTTTTGGTGCAAAATACAAGTCCTTCTTTATATAAAAATGAAAATTGCAAGTCACAATACAATAATAACAGCTCTAAAGTTTACTTGTTGTTCTTCTCTGTCTGTCAGCTATCAACAAAATTGTTTTATACTTCGGACAGTGCATAACTATTTGTGGACCAGAGTTCCAACGCACCTCTGTAATCGCATATAGTTACTTCTGTCTCTTGTACAAATGTTTCTCCTTTGTAAGACGCACTCTACTCTGTTGTCACTACTGCTTTAAGTTCAGTGGAAATGACTGACTGAGGAATCGAGATGGCGGTGTTGGAACATGTTGCTGAACGCTTGCTACGGTCAAGCTTTGTAGATTTAGGTACTGGTACACTGGGATCATCTATGTATCTCTTATACTTCCTAATGTGGTATCCTTCTTTTATAAATATGAGGGTAAAAGACGATTTGTAGTCGCATTCAAAACTGTGATTGGCTTGTGTTATTTCTCACCTTTGCCATGAACACAACTCAAGTGAGTTTCGAGTCTTTGTTTCCTCGACAACTTTCGGCCACAAATCGTGCATTTGTAATACGATCGATTCTTGTCGATTATTTCTACATAGAGTGAGCTCACATCATTATTTATATCATCAAGGTTTCCAACCTCTAGAAGCAGAGAACCGGTCGGAGAAGTCAGAGTAGAGTCGTGCGCTTCTCATAACACTGCAATCGGCAAGCCAGCGGATTCACTTTGCTAGCCAATTACAAGTCCTAAAAGATCCACGTGATCATGCCCGTGATCGGAAACAAAGAAGACTCCATTTGGCGCTCATCTTTGAATGTACTTTTCATCGGTTGATCGTTTTTCTCAACTGTTTTGCTTAATACAACATTTCTAAAGATAGCTTTTATTGTGGTTCAATGGGAAAACGAGAACAGCGTGAGTGTTCATTCAAAAGTTCAAAAGTCATTTCGCAAGGGAAACGGTTGACCAAAAATAAAAACGGTCAGCCCGAAACGTTAAACAGTTGACCAAAGTCCAAAAACGGATAGCTTAAACCGAGAAACGGTTGACCAAAATCGACAAACGATGAGCTAAAAATTAATGTTTAACGGCTGTGATTGAGCCGACGAGATCTTCTGCGGAAAAACTTTCAGTGACAACGGGAAATTATCCTTTAAAACGAAAACAATGAGCATGATAATTTGAAAAAAAAAATCACTAGCATATACTTGCGCATTTTATTTCTGGGTTAATTACTGCCGCTTTCGTGTGACATTCATGAAATAAGCGCAATTTACTGAGAATAGTTTCGCTGCCGAATATCCTGAACGCAAAACAAATTTGCATATGCAATGCCGCCACCTTGTCTGAAGCCGAAACGTTTCAAGGTCAAATAACGCAATGAATTTCCATTGCAAATAAAAGGTCGAATTGGTGTCACGCACCAAGCGGGGCCGTTAAAATGTTTGTCAATAAAACCAAGAGAGATGAATCAAGATGATATAACCAGAAAGAGAGAAGCCGATTTAGCAGTCCATCAATGAGGAACAATTTAAAACTATGTGACGGGAACCAAGAGAGGGTTATCTCGATTCCACTAAACCTGTAATCAAGATCAGTCGCACTGTTCTGATCGAACAAAGTCGATGGCAAGGTCATGGTCAAATGAATGGCTTCATTGCAATTGGCTCTCGATGCTCTTGGTTTTTACAAACGGATATTTCAACTTAATTTGTTTGTCAAAGGATGCGACGGAAACTCGCTTACTATGATCACGCAAAAGATAAAACCGAAAATATGATACGGTCTTTCTGTATTTCAAGAACCGGCGAGTATCGAGCGAACGTAAGATTTATACTTCGAACTGCCCGTAAAAGAATGATAGGCAAACAGTCCAAAGCTTTCCGTGAAACTTTAAACGGATGGCCTTTTTTTTTTAAACGGATAAGCAAACCGTTTAAATGTTTTTGCTAGAGCGTTGAACGGATGCAAATTTTTTTAAACGGATGAGCAAACCGCTTAAACGTTTTGGCAAAAGCGTTAAACGGATAGAAACTTTTTTAAACGGATGCAATTTTTTTTAAACGGATAAGTAAACAGCTTAAACGTTTTAGCTAAAGCGTTAAACGGATGCAAATTTTTTTAAACGGATAAGCAAACCGTTTAAGTGCTTTCACGAACCGTTTAAACGGATATAAACGGATAGTAAACGGTTTTGCAGTTTAAACGGAAAAGCGTTAGTGTCCGTTTTCCCATGGAGGGTCACATTTAGCAACATAATTTTCGTATACGTGCATGATCTTAATTATCTTGATGTTTATCAGGGTGTTTATTAAGTTAATAAGAATTATACGCACTGTACATTGTATTTTGGGAGTGAAATGGTGCTTGTGTTAAAGTGTACAAGCTGGTCATTAATTACTTTTGAAATTCTTCCACATTTTCACTTTTCTTTTACAGTACCTTCTTCAATTACCCAAATAACACAAGATCAGAATGTAACCGAAGGTGACAATTTAACTTTGACATGTAATGCATCTGGAAGGCCTCAACCAAAGGTGTCTTGGATTAAGCCCGGTGGTCAGCGTCAGTATGGACACATGTTGGAGTTTACAAACATTAACAGGAGTCAAGCTGGTGAATACAAATGTGAAGCCAGTAACGAGTGCAGTAATGCAACAGAGACAGCAACTATTGATGTGCAGTGTAAGTACATGTGAAAGTCATCCATGGTTACATCTTGTTTCTTGTTTCTTTCTGTCACAGTATACCAATTTGCTTCTCCATCACTTTATTGATGGAGAGACTTGTTTATTCGTAGCTTCAGCATCAGCCAAGGAAAGAGGACGACTCCTTGGCCAATTCATTATACGTAACTTGCAAAGGCCAATGAAATTATAATATAAATTATCTCTTTTGTCCTTAGACAAACCAGAGAATGTCCAGTTAATGAGTTCTGCCATGAATGACAAAGCATGTATGGGAAAAGTCATCAGTTTTACTTGCTCAGCTGATGCTAATCCAAGAGTGACTTCATACCAGTTGTTTGAGAACCAAAAGGCCATTTTAAACACAAGTGCCTCGGGGACGTGGAGTAAGACTTTGGAAAGTGAAGGAGTGTTCGTCTACAAATGTGTGGCTAACAACTCTCTAGGATCAGATTACAGCATGGATGTTCCTTTCACTGTAAATGGTAAGAAAATTAGTCGCTAACGCTTTTTAGGAGTCTACCATCAAGCAACATAATTTTTGTATACGTGTGTGATCTTAATTATCTTGATGTTTGTCAGGGGTTATTAAGTTGACAAGAATTACATGCACTGTACATTGTATTTTTGAAGTGAAATGGTGCTTGTGTTAAAGTGTACAAGCTGGTCATTAATTCCTTTTAAAATCCTTCCACATTTTCACTTTTCTTTTACAGTACCTTCTTCAATTACCCAAATAACACAAGATCAGAATGTAACCGAAGGTGACAATTTCACTTTAACATGTAATGCATCTGGAATGCCTCAACCAAACGTGTCTTGGATTAAGCCTGGTGGTCAGGATCAGTATGGACACATGTTGGAGTTTACAAACATTAACATGAGTCAAGCTGGTGAATACAAATGTGAAGCCAGTAACGAGTGTGGTAATGCAACAGAGACGGCAACTATTGATGTGCAGTGTAAGTACATGTGAAAGTCATCCATGGTTACATCTTGTTTCTTGTTTCTCTCTGTCACAGCATACCAATTTGCTTCTCCATCACTTTATTGATGGAGAGACTTGTTTATTCGTAGCTTCAGCATCAGCCAAGGAAAGAGGATGACTCCTTGGTCACTTCATTATACGTAACTTGCAAAGGCCAATGAAATTTTAATATAAATTGTCTCTTTTGTCCTTAGACAAACCAGAGAATGTCCAGTTAATGAGTTCTGCCATGAATGACAAAGCATGTATGGGAAAAGTCATCAGTTTTACTTGCTCAGCTGATGCTAATCCAAGAGTGACGTCATACCAGTTGTTTGAGAACGAAAAGGCCATTTTAAACACAAGTGCCTCGGGGACGTGGAGTAAGACTTTGGGAAGTGAAGGAGTGTTCATCTACAAATGTGTGGCTAACAACTCTCTAGGATCAGAATACAGCATGAATGTTCCTTTCACTGTAAATGGTAAGCAAATGAGTTGCTAACACTCTTTAGGAGTCTAACATTAAGCAACATAATTTTTGTATACGTGCGTGATCTTAATTATCTTGATGTTTGTCAGGGGTTATTAAGTTGACAAGAATTACACGCACTGTACATTGTATTTTGGGAGTGAAATGGTGCTTGTGTTAAAGTGTACAAGCTGGTCATTAATTACTTTTAAAATCCTTCCACATTTTCACTTTTCTTTTACAGTACCTTCTTCAATTACCCAAATAACACAAGATCAGAAAGTAACCGAAGGTGACAATTTAACTTTGACATGTAATGCATCTGGAATGCCTCAACCAAAGGTGTCTTGGATTAAGCCTGGTGGTCAGCGTCAGTATGGACACATGTTGGAGTTTACAAACATTAACAGGAGTCAAGCTGGTGAATACAAATGTGAAGCCAGTAACGAGTGTGGTAATGCAACAGAGACGGCAACTATTGATGTGCAGTGTAAGTACATGTGAAAGTCATCCATGGTTACATCTTGTTTCTTGTTTCTCTCTGTCACAGTATACCAATTTGCTTCTCCATCACTTTATTGATGGAGAGACTTGTTTATTCGTAGCTTCAGCATCAGCCAAGGAAAGAGGACAACTCCTTGGCCACTTCATTATACGTAACTTGTAAAGGCCAATGAAATTGAAATATAAATTGTCTCTTCTGTCCTTAGACAAACCAGAGAATGTCCAGTTAATGAGTTCTGCCATGAATGACAAAGTTTGTACGGGAAAAGTCATCAGTTTTACTTGCTCAGCTGATGCTAATCCAAGAGTGACGTCATACCAGTTGTTTGAGAACGAAAAGGCCATTTTAAACACAAGTGCCTCGGGGACGTGGAGTAAGACTTTGGGAAGTGAAGGAGTGTTCATCTACAAATGTGTGGCTAACAACTCTCTAGGATCAGAATACAGCATGAATGTTCCTTTCACTGTAAATGGTAAGCAAATTAGTCGCTAACGCTTTTTAGGAGTCTACCATCAAGCAACATAATTTTTGTATACGTGTGTGATCTTAATTATCTTGATGATTGTCAGGGGTTATTAAGTTGACGAGAATTACACGCACTGTACATTGCATTTTTGAAGTGAAATGGTGCTTGTGTTAAAGTGTACAAGCTGGTCATTAATTAATTTTAAAATCCTTCCACATTTTCACTTTTCTTTTACAGTACCTTCTTCAATTACCCAAATAACACAAGATCAGAATGTAACCGAAGGTGACAATTTAACTTTGACATGTAATGCATCTGGAATGCCTCAACCAAATGTGTCTTGGATTAAGCCTGGTGGTCAGCGTCACAATGGACACATGTTGGAGTTTACAAACATTAACAGGAGTCAAGCTGGTGAATACAAATGTGAAGCCAGTAATGAGTGTGGCAATGGAACAGAGACTGCAACCATTCATGTGCTGTGTGAGTTTGGATGGTTTATTGCTTTTACTGTCGTTACTTTGAACTTGAGATCTTAATTGGCGTACTTTAACAGTACCGCTTCGGAAATCTGACAGCATTTTATCTGAATTTGTATCAGAAATAAAACCCTTTAATATCTTATGACTTTTTGATGATTTGTTCCTTTTAAAGATAAATCAAGAATTACAAACATTTCTGGTGAGCAGATCGTGAAAAAAGGTGACGAGGTGAATTTGTTTTGTTTGGCGGAAGGTAATCCAGCACCAAAGATAACTTGGACAAAAGTTGCTGATAACAGTCAAGTGAACTTTCCTTTGACCATCCGTGATAGTCAGGATGAAGGAATGTACAGATGTACAGCTGAGAATGGTGTTGGAAGCCCTGTAACTAAGTTTGTCAACATGACAGTACATTGTAAGTGATGTAGTTTATGGCAGTTATGATTGTCTTTTGTTTAATCTCAAGCTTTTACATGTTGGCCTTCAATAGGTATTGGTTCAGACTGATACCTTAGTTTTGACATAAAGAAATTTTCAATTGAGTGTCGATTTTGGTTTTACGTAACTCAGCTCACTGATTGGTCCAGCAAACTCGCGCCATTCTCTCAACCAATCAGATGCAAAGCTAAAATCAACCACAACTTTGTCTTTGTTTTCCCGCGCCTCAAGAAGTCTGCTTGTTTTCAATTCGTGTTCTCATTGGCTAATGATAATGTTAACCGTATTGGTCGCTGTGATTATATTTGTTTTGGTTTTTCGACTCACGATTAAAAACTGCTCCTGAGTAACAAAATCACCAAATCCTTTTTTGCTTCTTTTGAGACTCATTTAGCTTCCTTATGTTATAATTTAACAAACTTTTGCTGTTAAATTATAATTATACATGCATGTCTTTTGGTAGTGTTCTGGGCCCAGTTGTATAAAGGTCAGATAACGAAATTCAACGGATAAATCGCTATCCAGCGGATAAGTGATAGCAAAACGTGTCACACTATCCAACGGACACAGATTTATCCAGTGGATAGCGTTGTCTAACCTTCGAAAAACCAGTGCCCGGTAAGTGTCACAGATACATGCATGTGTTGGTACGTTTGTGTTGTGAAATTGCGGACAACAGTCAAGTCACCACTTATCCAGAGTACAATTAAAAATCCAAAGGAAATTCAACGGGTAAACTCTAACTTGTGCAGTGCAGGTACAGTTATGAACTAATTCAAAGAGGGTTTAGGTATATGATTCTATGCTAAACTCCCTTCTTAACCAGAGGACTACTAACTTTGAATCTTTGTAATGTGCCTTATAGTTCCAGCTGCAATTGTGGCCATGGGTAATCACACTGTCGTTAAGAATGGAACTATTGAACTTTATTGTTATGTGTCTGGAACGCCACCTGCTACTGTGTTATGGACTCATGTAAAATCAGGCAAAACATGGAACCAGAAAAAATGGACAGTTAGCGATATCCAAGTGGAGGAACTTGGAGAATATAGGTGTAATGCCAGCAACAAATATGGAGGAGATATCAAAAGTACATTTATCTTATATGAAGGTGGGTGAGTCAAGTTGATATGGGAAATGCTTCGCTTACAGAATGTAAAGAAGTTGTTTGCTGGTATTGCTGGGTTACTAGTAAATACATATTTGCTATGAAATTACTTGGAACCTGGTTGGCCCAAATCAGGCATGGGGATTACCGGTCTCTGAGTCCAACATATTTTCGATATGGTCACAGTTCTAATAACTCAAAATTATTTGATCCATAATGTAGACATTCCGGAGAAATATGAAGGTTCTTCCAAAACTCTGTCAAAATTTTAAAATTAAATTACAACTCTAAACTGCTTCTTAAACTTAAAATAGTTTATTTATGTCAATTTAGAGTTTTGTTTTGTTTTGATTTTTTCTTCTTGAATAAATTTAGCATCTGTACTTGCCCTACGATATTTGTTGTCTCCAAAGAGCTTCAGCATATTTAGAACATGGAAATGTAATTTTTCGTGATTTTTAACTCTCATTCTTTACAGGTGGTTTTTGTGAGAAACGATGTACTGATGGGAAATCGTGTCTTAAGTTTGGAGCCACATACGTTTGTATCTGTCCTAAAGGGAAAACAGGAGAAAAGTGTGAGAAAACAGGTTGGAACAACTTTTAAATTTGTTGCAGAGAAAAAGCCACTCCTGTTGCATTTGATTCATTTTGCTATCTTTTCAACCTTAAATTAAGTGCTTGTACAGTTTAACCATACTCTTCTTCTACTGATATCTTCGTTTTACACGCGGTTGTGCCTATGTATTTAATGATAACCCCGCATGAAGATCATCGTTTTAGAAACTTTTGTATACCTGATATATATGCTACATTTACATAGACAGATAGACTGATTATTCAGACTTGATGCTGATCTCTAATGAATCAGTCTTTAAAACTCCAAAGCACAGACTTAAACTTAGCTCAACACATACTTTGAAAATTGATGTTGGTCCCTATTGAATCAGCCTTTAACCTTCCAGAGGATACACTTACATTTAGCCATACGCATATTCAAATTTTGTACATTTGTTTTTTTTTTTTTTTTTGCGACTACATGCCCAGTGGAAACCCAATTGCCTTTCTTCTTGCATTTAGCCAGGTAGTGGTGTTTCCGCAACGTGGATAAGTTCGTTTGATTTGTCTGCTGTGCAAAGCTTTGAGATGAACTGAAGGTCTTCGATGTTTTATCCCCTTTTGAGGTGTTATTTTTTATTTTGCTTTTTGTAATGTTCATGTTTCTCTTGTTCCTAACAGATACACCTAAGAAAGACTTTGTTGTGGGACTTAAACTCAAGGGAGAGTTCAAACAAGCATATGAAGACTTGGAAAATCCAGAGACAAAAACGCTTGTCAAAAAGATTGAAAAAAATGTGAGTGCTTTGGTAAAAATAATTATGATTAACTTGAAGATAGTATTGTAATATTTTAAGGAAAGAAATAATTATTTTGGAATACAGCCCATTGCATATCATGATTTAAATAATTTAGTAAGGTGTACATATGCACCAGACTACTGCAAGGCCCTATCCGATTTCTACACGGACACCTTCTCACTCAGAATTAGGGGAAGTGTGGTGCTTTTCAATTAGAAATTAATGTTTCTTTTATTGGGATAAAAAATTTATTTCGTACGAAGGGCTTCGCTTTTAATGTCTTTTTAAAACAGCAGATCGGGGCATAAATTTCTCCTTGTCAGTACATAGAAAGTAAAGAATATAGAATTGAAAGTTTTTTGTTTTTGTCTTTTCCAGATGATGAAAGAATTCAATGGCACTGGTCTCGCTAGCGTTAAGGTGATCAAACTGAGGTAATACGTTTCCAAACTTTGTGTGCGTTAAATCAGAAACTCTATGGTTAATTTTGTTCATTGTGCAGTGTTTGCAATTTTGATGCATATGAAGCTCTGAGGGCACAAGCCAATCATTATTTTAACGTCAAGAGATTATAGACTAAGCGAACTATAATCTCTTGCTTAACTTACATGTCGTACAGGGGAGTACGTGTGATGCTGGAGGATTTTATCGCTGGTATTATTTATAGATCACTTAGAACGTCCTTCTCAAAGCTGCATTATAATTTGCGAGTAATATGTCGCAACTCAATGAATAGAACAGGGTTTGTTAAGAAATACAGCGAGTCATATGTGTACTTTAGACACCCAAGACAATGAGCTGTTCTGGAGAACAAACCTTAAATAATCTCCAGTTTGTGAACCAGATCCTCCTAGTGATTTTTATGGTTTTAAGATTAAATTAAATTTCAAATTCACGAGGAATTTTTTTAAAAGACAAGGTAATGACATGACACATGCCATCATCAGTTTATTGTGTTGCCTCTTTTGACTTTTATTTAGACGTTACTTAAACAGTATGCTATCAGTTTAAATCGGTAGTTCAATTGGTACCGTTACAATAGTTGACACTCGTCTGCGCAAATGTAACACTTGGAAAGTTAACCTTTTTTCCCTTTCCTTTTTTTTTTTTGGGAAGTGAATTGAAGTTATCATGCATCTGAGTATTCAGCATAGGTTTCAAGCGGCTCATGTGCAATGACTCCTGTAATTTTATGCAATGAGTTGTTTGGGCTGCGTCTAGAATCTTAAAGCTCTCAGCTGAACATTTTGACTTAGAGCTAGGAAGACACAACTGCTTTACGATTAAAATGAAATATCGAAATTTGGGTATTGAAAGGATGGGAGGCAAGATTGGAAGGAGTAGAGCTAGAATATTTATCGAGGAAGTGCAGGTTTAAATTGCAGCGCCTAAAGCCCCTCGACATATCACTATTTATTTGTCTTTTCATCTAAAAGTGTTTGATTTCTTGCTTACCTCTCAGGCAAGGAAGTATCATTGCTGACTTGGAACTAAAATTTAACAATTCTGTCGGAGAAAGTAATGTAAATGCATTGCTGACACAGGCAGCGAATAAAGGAAAAATTGGCGATATGGAAGTTGAAGAGTTTAGCGTTGGAAATAATTTCCCAGGTTAGTTCTCTTGTCTTCGTCAATTGTTGCTGTTTTGCAGATCACGGCATTTTGCTTAGTTAATCTCCATTATTCGACAAGCCAGATTTTGGGAGACACAATTGATGACTTTGTACTTTGAAAGCTAACTTTTTGAGGTGTTTTGAACAAAGTCAAAGTTTAACATTTCCTTGCGCTGGCTTAACCGCATTTGTAATTACTAGGTCCGGGATTTCTTTTCCCTTGGCACCCGTAATGATGAGTGAAAATGTGCCAGGGTGGCTTAGAATTTAAAACTGAATAAAATGAGGCTTTTTTTTATGTTTCAGGGCCAACTACAACTTCACAACCACCCGAGGACTGTGGAACCTTCTTTGAGGGAGAAGATTGTAAAAAAGGTAGGGATTAAATTTTTTTTTATCTTAAAATTAACCTATTGTGTGAAAATATAACGTTAGTAATAATGTTTTGTAGATTTTAGTGAAAGGGGAGATGGCCATGATCTTGGCGCGAAATCACGAAAGACAAGATTGGCATGTAAATTGTCAACCACTATTTTAATGATATAGCGTACTGATTGACCAATCAGAGGGCATGTATTTCATTAATCACGTTGGTGATTTCACTCAAAAAGACATTCTCACCGATTGTATAACAATTTCAAATGATTGCAAGCTTCTAACGTTTTCCAAACTTTTTTGTGTTTTCCAAAATAGTACATTTTTGGATAAATCAATGATTTTTCTCTGCATGTTTTGCTAATCTCAAAAAATTAATAGTCAAATTTTGCAGACAAAATTTAAAATGAATTCAAAATTTATGTTTCCCTCTGCAAGATTTAACATGTCCGTAAGAAAGTATGTGTTAATGGTCAACTATGATAAGATGTAAAGGTAATCTATGTAATCTGCAAAGAGTCAGTCACTGGATGTTGCAGAAATTCTGCGTCCACTCATACACTGGATATCGCAGAAATTCTGCAACCACTCATACACTGGGTGTAGCAGAAATTCTGCAACCATTCAGACACTGAACGTCGCTGAAATTCTTCAACTATTCATACACTGGGTGTGGCAGAAATTCTGCAACCATTCATATACTGGATGTTGCAGAAATTCTCAAACACTTGTACACTGGGTGTCGCAGAAGTTCTGCGACACAATTTCAGTCCAGTTCAGAACAATTTTAAAAGATTTGTATATGTCACAAATAGAGCACAAATATATCATTTAAATCTTGCATGAACTTGGAAAAGATCACAAGGGAAATTAATGCTCAACTATCTAATGAAAGCCTTAGACCCTACACTATCCAGGGGAAAAATGCTAAATTGACATAATCACAGATTTTAATTAATATCTCTACCAGTGTTTACGAGAGGGAATTATGCTACATGTGTATCACAATTAAAAGGGCAAAAATAAGCTTCTAGAAAAAGTAATCCTCTTTCTCAGTTAGCTGTAACTGTTTCCAAAATAAGAAAAATCAAACCGTGCAACGTTGACTAATAAGTCACATAATTATGAAAGGGAAAATATGCAGTAGACCCACTCTACAAAGCCATTTTGAGGGCGCCTTGTGGTTTTTGCCGGGTTCTTCACTGAAAACAACGACGGACTCTAAAATCTGGTCAACTCTTGTCGCTGTTCTTCACCATTTCTCGAAAATAATCGGTGTCGAATCTTTGAAAGATATTCCTTTGCTGGACCCTTTGGAGTATCACCTCCTGAGAGGAAACTTAAGGTATGAACAAAATGTTTATACATGACTCGTGATTATACATGGCTCGTGATTAAGACGAAAGTTAAATATCACGCGTGAATTTTACTGAAAGATGTTACGTTATGTCACGTTATTCGTGAATTTATGAAACTGTGTAAGGGGAGATTTGATATCCTGAAGTATACTTGAAACCTCAAGATTTCAATAAACCTTGCACACAAGATGAGAAGTTAGAAAATTTCCCTTTTTATCCGTGACGCGTGAACTGATTTTTCGAAAATTCGCCTGCAATACCTTACCGGTCTTCTTTCAGCTCAAATTATTTCCAACGAATTCCAGGGGTGCGTTCCAATTTTGCTTCAGTAAACTCATGGCAAATGCTATTTTGGAAAACACAAAATATTTTGGAAAACGTTTAATATGATACACACTCTGATTTCTGTACCTTGCGCTCACTGCGATGACATCGTGATAAAATTAGTGATCAGGTACCCTGGATGGTGTAGTGATAAGAGAGAGCTTGCCTGTGGCCAGGGTTTGATTCTCGGAAAGTCTTGGTAGTTCCCATTCAGCAAACGGGTTTTATTGTGTTTGCTGTGTTCACATTCAGCATCGAGGTATATAAAAAGTGTAATTCGAACAACTACAATTTCGGGAAATTGAAGACAATAGAACTGTTTTTTTAGCCAGTAGCCTCATTATTAATCCATAAGTTTCAATTTTAATCAAAGTTTCGAGCCCGTTTTGTTAACGCGACTATCGAGAAACCGGAACCAAGTGTCATTTTTTTGTTAAAAGTTTCGTTCTGGCGAGGATACTTCTCCTCGTTCTCCTTCCTCCAATCCCCACGTCAAACTCCAATTTGACCTAGAAACAGGGAATGGGAAGGGCTCCCATGCTCATATCCACTCGGAACTTAATTGAATTTGATCATCAATTTATCAATTTTCTTGTAAGATTTACTGGAGTTTATTACGTCCATTTTGAAATCACTGGTGGTCCTGGTCGGCGCGATTTATTTACGCATCGCACTATTGTTTGCTCTAAATCGCATCTTTTCCTAGTCAATGAGAAAGCTTTTCTAAAACGCAACGAGCAATTAGATTTCATGGCTTGTTTAAAGTAATCAATCAAATCGCAACAAAATAAAAAAAGGCAACATTGAATCATTTACAAACCAATCATTTAAAGTAACCAATCAAATCGCAACAAAATGAAAGGCAACATTAAATCATTTACAAACCAGCTCTGTACCGGATCAGTAGAATATTGGTTACATTTTGCGCTTCATAAACGGATGTAATAGAGCTGCAATTGAACTCCGTGTTGTGCAATCTTAGTTTTGATTTCAAATGACGGGTATGATTTCAGACCAAATTGCACTCCATTCATTTAAATTACAATTATAAACTGTGCTTGGCCATATAACTCCATGCTATTTATTCATGATCTTTTCCAGCGAAGCCTGGTTTGATTGTACTCTGCGTGATTGGAGGTGTGGCAGTTTTGGCAATCATCGTAGCAATAATAGCTTACGGTTTGCACAAGAAAAAATCAAACGTTGCATCCTTTTCAAATGGTAAGCCTATCATAATTCTTTTTTTTTTCTAACGGTGATTTTTTTATTTATTTACTTTTTATTTTTATTATCATTTCCTTTTAGTTCTGGCCTTATTGTTGATGATGTTTCTCTCTCTCTCTCTTTTTTTTTTTTTTGAGGGGGGGAGGGGGTAGAGGAAAAGTTATACTTTTTTTATTCCCTGGAGAAATAATTCGGTACCGGCAATCTGTTTGAGATGTGGAACAAAATACCAGAAATCGGACAAACGTGAGTGTTCCTAAGGGGAAATTAGTTCTAATAATCTAACTGGGATAGAAACAGCTGGTAAAAATGGGTAACACATTGTTTTCTTTTCTGATTCGTTTGGGTTGTTCCACGATGCCGAAACTGTAATAATGGATGCCACAGAATTTTGAAAAATAATAATTTTAAGAAAAGATGAGGGGAGAGCAAAAAAAGAAACAGATCAATTCTGTTCTGGAAGTAGAAATGACTTTTTGTTTTTGACTCGTAGTTAACTATGCACCAAGGGCCGATCCAGACGGGTGAGACATTTGTTTTGGAAAATGATTTATAATGTATAGTTGCCGCAATGTTAGTTAAATACGCAGTAATGGTAAAAACTGAAATCGTCGTGCTCTTTTGTGATGTAAGCCTGCTAAAGCAAAGCAAGCGCTCTTTTAGGCCGTAAGCAAGATCACAGGCTGCGATATATTTTAGGAGGAGTTTGATCGAAGGTTCCTCTTCATATACAGGTACATGGTAACTTGTGATAGGGACAGTCACCTTCGATATGGCTCCGGCCTTGGCTTTCTGTGAGATTCTTTTTCTATTTCGTAGCTTTTCTTGATATGAATTGTGAAAGTCAAATACGAATGAATCTTCTATATAGTCAATTTCCATAAATCTTCTATCCTAAGTCAGTAACATACGTGGACTTTTGAGGACAACAAATTAATTTCACTAGTTTATATATATATATATATATATATCAACTTGCCTCTTTTTGGTATGATAGCACTGCTGGTTCAGAAGAGAGGACTCTTCAAGGGAACAATTATGGAAATGTGAATTCAGGATACGAGTATGACAAAACGAATGGCCAGGACCACTCCACTGAAATGGTAACATTCAAGGGGACAAATCCAGCGCAGACTCCTGGGATTGCAATCCATGACTCCAGTATGACAAAGGTAAGGCAAGCTCCAAGTCATGTAGGTTCTACTTTTGTTGCACTATGTACGGCACTAGTTACTTCAATCTCATATTCGTGAAAAAGTTAATCATAGTGGATCCTTTTTCGGTTTATTTTAGTTTTTTTTTTTTTTGTGACTGTGTGTGTTCTCCCACCTTGAACAACAATTATTTTAAGACTCTTATTTAAAATGCCATAACTTTGCGGTGACCTACTTATGCCCACGTCTGGTACACTACTCAGGGATGTCATAAAGCCTCTACTGCACGCTTTTCACTCCGAAACTCGTGTTTCATTCGTATTCAACTAAAATCTTAATTTGCAGTTCATTTTGCAACAAACGCATAAATTGAGCCATGAAATGATAACGCATTAACTTACATCTAGTGCTAGTCTAGTGTCAAAACAAGCCTGGAAAAGTTGTCGTTTCCGGAAAATTTTACTGAATTGAACCCAGTCTTCGCATCCAAGCAATAATCAGCTGGATACCAAGGCACAATAATGGCTTATTGGAATTAAGAGGATGACAATCACCGAAGCAGTCCAAAATGTGTGACTCAAAGCCCCTAAGCACACATTTCTGAAGATAAAATGCCCGATTGGAGCTCAGTTCTTTCTATTCCAAAAGCTGGAGGACCTGTTCTTTTCGTAATGCACAACACAGAAAGAAGACGAGATTCAGAGCCAGCACATAGGGAGCAATTCATCTTGTGCTCACAATGCCACTCGACAAGATTCAAGATTTGTTATCCACTCATGATATAACTTCCGTCACTACTTAAAGAAAATTGTTGAACAAGAATGAAGATAAAATGTAACAGCTCTAACTTAAGTTTTGAACTATTAGATGAGCAATAGTTTTTAAAAATTCGATTAAAGTTATGAAAATAGATTTTTTTAGTACTAAAGGTCAAAAATCTAAATTCAGAAAAGTGCACTGCCTATTTACTAAAAAATGCTGAATATTACATTTTAAGTACTATTGTCGGATTCAGATTTTATTCAAGGCCTACGTGAAATAAACTGTTGTTTCTTTCAGTTTCATAAGCAACTGTTGTTGGGCGTTGTTATTTCTTCATACACATTGTATTTTCCTTGCAGTGAGCAAGAAAGACGAAGCCAGTTCCGGCTTGGCGGATAAGCAGTTAAATCTAAATAAACCGATCTTTAGAGTAATATTCGTACACCTCAGAAACAATTTTTAGAATTTAAAAATGTTCTTAAGTGGTTTAGCACGTTTGCATAATTTTTACTTTTTGCAGAAATGAAATGCATTTTGTAACTTAAGTTAAGTCATCAGTAACGTTATTTCGATGCAATAATATAGATAAATGTTGGATAAGAAGGCACATTGTTTTTTAAAAGTGAGAAGTACTTGCCTTGAGTAGGAATAACTTAAAACTAATGATTAGAAATAAAAGGAAAAGAAAAAAAGGACGTGTTTGTCGAAGTAGCGAGATAGAGTCGGGTCCTAGATGGACAAACTGAACAATTTGACTATAAACCGCAACTAAATCTACCGAGGTAGTATCCATATACGAGGCATCGTCTGACAAACCTTTCTTGAGCATACTGAGATATTTTCGTAGCCTGTGAGTAAGTATTTTTCTAGGTATAGAATCTAAAGGCTTCTGTCGTAGTTTCGTTTCGCTCCTTGTGTTCTTTTTTTCCAAGTAAACATCAAATTACATCTTTTTGCCAAATTTTAGCACACGAAAATAATTCAAGATTAGTGTTTGTAGAGTAACCACTCAACTGTGCGGTGTGTGGTGAAGTTTGAGTTTTAACGAGCAAGCTACTGTATGTTGCATTCCACTTCATTCACAACTTTAGTTCTCGCAAATCGTTGTCTTTTTTATGTCTTAAACTTGATGTTTTATCTAGCGATATAAGTGTTTTAAATCTTGTGGGTGGAATAAAATCTTACATGGTTAATTTTCATTGGCAGTCCAGGCCACTAAAATTGTGGTCGTAAAAATTTTGAGATAAAAGTAGCTTGAACTGATGGTACAATGTTAAAGGAATAATGCTACAACAAGATAAGGTCTAGTTTTAACGATAGCAATACAGAAATAGCTTATTGCATTTTAATAGGATATTTATAGCATTTATTTAATGAGTGTCGTAGGTATTATTTATTCAACTAGTCGCTAGGTGGTAATCATAATTTAGAAGGGAACACGACATAATTTTTTTTCATGTACGTAACAGTTAGATTATGAAAGCTCTCCATTTCTATAGCGTGATAGTTGATGAAGGAGAGGTCCAAATCCATTATCGTGCATAGTAAACGATATTGTTTTGGTATCAATGTACCAGTGGTTCAAACCTTAATAACAAGTTAAGCTTATGTTTTCATTGTAATTTGTTTGCATTCGCGTACCAAAAGGCTTCGAACTGTACTCACTATCTGTATATCATTGAACAGATAGCGAGTATTGTAACCGATCAGATTGCAACATTTGCGATGAAACAGCAATAGATTTATACTAAAATGTTCAAAGTCGTAACCCTTTTTTAGCTGTATAGTATTTGTGCATCGGCACGATAACATTTGTGGTAGTTAAAACATAATCATAATTATGATCATATAATTTTATTATCCATTTTTAGCAGTTTTCTCGGTGAATGATTTTTAATCCTAAGAGGAAATTATTAAGAAACTTACTGGTCGACGATTAAACATCTTTACAGCGTGGTGTGTTATCAAAAAATATATCAGAACTATTGTTAGTTCGTTAAACATCGAAGTAAGTATATTTAGCTGATTTTGTATCATTAAACTTGAGATTCGTCAATTAATTAAAGCAGTTTAAATGCATCTTTTTATGTTTATTTGTTGAGGGTTTTGGCATAGATGCTGTACCTTTTAAATGTGACCTGTGGGTCTGTAATTGTTGTTAAGCTCAGCACTGGCCATTGACTTCGTTTTTTTTGGTTATTATTTTGCATGCCTGTGTTCTTCGCAGAGCGTGAGTTAACCCTTGGACCCTAAGAGTGACAACCATGTAATTTCTCTTTCAAATATCACCTTTAACCACACAATAGAACACAAAGGGAAAGGAAAAGGAAGTGATTGGTTAAAAAATTCTCCTTTTCAGCACCATAGGTAATGTATAGAGCACAGCATAGAGACTATGCATACTGATGTTCGAGTATAAACGGTAACGAGTGAGGGGTTTTGAATATATGTTCAACTTTTAAGGAGGTGACATTTTGATAAAATTGAGTCATCAATCTTTTTGTTGTCTGTTTCAGATTTCACAGGCTCCGCATCTTGAGATTGTTTTTTTCCACCCTTCATTTCAAAAATAGTACGCGCAGTTACCAAAAGTAAGGAATTTTTTGAACTGTGGAGAAAGGGCCGTGTTAACTATTTAATTCCCGAGTGGCTAGTATCCAATTTCCACTCACGATATCGCCGTTGAATCCCAAGGAGGCTGTGTAGTTAGGGCGCTGGTCTTGTGTCTGGTGGTTTCGGGCTCTAGACTCCTGGCCCTCCATCCTGCCACTCACTGGATTTGTTCTCGGTTGCCCCAAGTTCAACTCCTTGGCTGCACTTTGTACACATGTACAGCCAACTGGCCTGCCTCCTTCCCGTTGGGGTTTTTTTAAATCAGCACGGTTCGTTTGCTTCCAATTTGTCCATATTGGCCTTTAAAAGAGGTCAGTTAAGTAAACTTATGAGAGCCATTTAAAAAGTTACGATTGTTTTAAAAAAACAAAATCTTTTTGTTAGTCACATAGGGAATGTGTAGGGAACAGTATAGAACATATACAGGTATGCAGGTTGACGTCAGGATGTTTAGGGTAAATGGATTTGACAGATCAAACAATTTCAACAATAGTATTTTCAACCATGTTTGGAGCTTTTTAAAACAGTGCGAATGGTAATCGTGGTGAGGCCGCAAAGTGGAAAAGGAGGAGAGGGCAAAGAGTTATAACATGTAATTTGCACTAAAAAAAAATTACCCTCCTCCCTCTGGAATCTTGTTAACATTCTTGCAAATACTGTTGAATATTGTTGATACAAAAGGGGCTTTCTTTATCCCTGTCCAGTGCTCTAGATCTAAGGCCAAAGCTTTTAGCAAAAGCTACACAGCAAACTCTCTGCTAATGGCCAGCTCTCTGCAGCCATCTCATTATGTCAAGTAACTTGTAGATTTTCTTTTGGTATGATTCTGTTTCTCTAATATTTGTTTCTTCGCAAAGCTTGAAACGATTTGTGCACTACTTAAATTAGTCTTTGTCAGACTTTCTTAAATGGAGATATACGAAAACGAAGGCGGGCGAAAAATGGTGGGAATGGGGCCGTTTCCCAAGATGACCATCTAGCGTTGTTTGCCCGCCACCGACGAAGGGTTTAGAGGAGATTATAATCTTGCGACAGTTGCCTGGCAGTAAAGCTGACGTGTTGCAACATGCGATACCCTGCGCGAAATTGAGGGTGATCCTTTGGTATCGTCTACTGTTCAGGTCGCTTTGACAAAGTTGGATTGATTCAATGCCTTTTGCTGATTCTTCACCACCAGTCTTCCAGTAGGTACAAGTCTCTTGATACATTGTTTACGACTTTACATAATAATGTATCTGTGTTTATGCTGTAGCGTCCTTTGTGTGAAAATCTTTGAGGCGCGGTTGTCGTAAAGGAGGTTGAGATTTCTTTCCCTTGGCCTAGATCCTTTGTCCATATCGATAACTTTAAATAGATAAAACAAAAACCTAGTTCATTACTTCATGTCAGTCCTCGTCAGAACTACATGCCTTCTTCTTTCGGTTAAATTACCTAACGTGTCTCAACACTTTTTTTCTATCAAGATAATCTGTTTTAACGGGATATGGAAACGTATGTGTAAAGCGTAACTAGGAGGAGAAAAAGCCAATTACACTTTGTTGGATGGTTCAGAACGACAACTAAAAGTTCTCTAAATACAACTACCTTTTCCATCAATGATGGCACCGGCTGGAATGATATAGGAGTTATATGCCATCCTGGCGATAACATTGCTTATGTTACATGATAGAAATAATTAAAAGACGCTATTTAATATCAATAGAAGTGATGAGGCCACCCTGATAGTTACTGAAAAAGTAAGTGACTGAAGATGAACAAACGATTTTCTAGTGCTAGCTCTCCACGCTAAGAAACTCTTGGACCTACAGGATTTTCCTGAACTTTACAAGTAGGTATCAATTAGGTGGAACGCATCTTTTCATAGCGGTTTATTTTGGTTTCCATGATTTGGACACACTCTTTAACTTTTGCCAGGCTTTTATTTTGCTTAGATAAAGGAAAACGTGTGCGGACGAAAAGTAGCGGAGATTTAGCCCTTTCACATGGAAACCACCAAGCATCGCTCACAAGCCACCGACCCAGCACCTTTGACAGGCCACGCGCGCCTACTCGCTTGACGCTGACGGTTGCCTGGCAGCTAAGCTGTTGTGAAAGTAAAATGTGATACGTTGCACGCCATTGAAAGTGATCTGTCGTCTTGTATGCGTTTGTTGTAGAACATGGCCTCGGTTAACATAACTTCGGCTCTTAACAAAATTGGATTAACAAGGTTTGGTGGAATATTTCTCTGGCTGATTCTTCATCGACAGTTTGTCGGTAAGCTTAAGGCTTTCAATGCTTTGTTTATCACTTACATGGTTTTCGTATCTGTAAGTTTTTGTGATGTAGCTTTGATATCAGCGGGGATCATGCTCCAAACAGGGTCGCGAGCGTATGGCTGTTGAGACGGTGTAAAGCATATAATTCTCATCTTGTGTACTTGATTCATACATAAGATCGTAAATATTCGTAGATCACATGCATTTGCGATTCATAGTTTTCGACTTATCATGGGGAGATAGATTCTGTCGAAGCACTGAGGATGTCTTAATGCAAGGTCCAATATATTTTGATAACAATTACATTCTTCAAAGCAGAAGAAAACTAGCTCACATTTAAGACGCTTTTTCCTTTAATTGTATGATCGTTGAGTCATAAAGGCTGGCTGGCTTTGTATTTATGTTATCGGATTTCACCCGTGAAAGTCATGTTTTTGTTTAGTCAAAATATAACACTGACTCACAAGGAGATAATCTGTTTTATTTAACGGACTAAGGAAACCGAGAAAACTTAAGCAAAGGGGCTAGGAGCCGTAGATTGATTTATTACTCTTAGTGATCAACTTGATCAATGATTCGAAATGACGACAATTTCGCCGAAACATTCCAGGTTCCTTTGTGCAAATTAGGATGCCATCTGTGGATGTAGACATAAATAAGGCGAAGATAGGCGTAGAACTGTTATTATGTTTAAATTTTACGACCAAAATATGACACAATCCGCTGTCTGGAAAGATTGAAGCTCGAAAAGGAAAAACGAATATACACATTGGGTTGTTGAGTCTTGCGTGACTGATGTTATGTTACGCGTGATTGTTGTCATGCTTTTAGCTTGAACACGATTATGGTTTCTGTGATCTGTCAATTTCCCTTTCTTCTATTGGGCGAATTGTTATTGTGCGTAAGATGATATGTACTCTAAATCCATAGCATCGCTCGCGATTTTGAAAGATGAACTCCAATGTTTGCTAACGCTTTCACATTTGTTAATGTTTGTTTATACTGAGGTTCTGCTTAGAGTTAGTGTTAAATTGTTACCAAAAATAGAGGTAAGCTTTGTTGTCAACTGCAGCTTTTCCGTGCTCAGCACTGCAAATGCTAAATGAGCCTAACATGAGTTTTAGTTTTCTTTTACTATTTTTAACTTTTTTGATGTTACGCAGAAGAGAATTGACTACGTAACGTGCTTTCATTTAGCACTCGCCTAAGGGAGGCTTACAGGCGGAAATGGTTCATTGGCTTTTAAGAGATCGACAACAATGTGTTGATAACAGCTAAATATTATTGTTTGAGGTTTCCTGCGTAATTGGAGGTGTAAACTTAATAATTAATTCTTAGAATCATTGTGGTCAGAAATAAATAATTTAGTTCTCTGGCGTCTTCACGTCGACCACATTAATATCCGGAGTGTTTGGTTTGGCGCTGTGTCACAAATGTGAAATGCAAAAGCAATGCCGCTAGCAATGTTTTAATGTGTCTGCCTTTATTGTTAAATTTGAAAAGATCCGAGGCTGTTCTTGATCAAACTGATAAGAACTTCAGACAGGCACAAGGAACTGAATTGCCCTTTGTACTAAAAACCAAAAGACAACGTAAGCTGTCTCTACGAAAAGTTTTCCTTCTTGCGAATATTCAGAGCCTCAGTTCATTTTTCTATTGTTGTTATTTTATATTTTTTAACTCCTTGGACATCCCGAGGGCAAAAGACAAGAAAGGCTCTGGAATGCTCTTAATAACGCAAACATATTGCGAGGGCTTTTTTCTGCCAGAAAATGGCTTTATTTTAATTCATAGATATATTAATTTTTGCAACGTCACCCTCTAAGTGTGCCTAATCAAGAAAAACCGGCTATTTTAATTTCCCATTTATGAAAGGCTCTTTGTCGTTGTTAAAGTGTTCTAGATCTTACTGATTGCCCATCGATCGACACCTCTCGCAGTCTGAGATAATCGCACGCGATAAACGTCGAATAACTTGCCGTCGTGATTCTTGCCGTACCTCTTTAGTTTCATACAAGTTGAATACGATGTCGTCGCTTTTATTTGTGAAGCATAGTTTCAGTTATATTCAACTTGAAAGAAAAATGGAAGGAACAACATCCTCAACTTCTTATCACAAATTCTTCTTCTCTCTACTAAAAATTCTAAAATTACTAAGCTATCGTTACAAACGAGAAAGTTGGTTTTTTCTTTTCCTTCTTCTCCTCTAAGGGCAAAATTAGTCTTCCTGCTAATGAATGTTTTCTTAAGTGTTTTATTCTTTAACCCCTGCCCGTCTTGAAACGTTCTTTCAGTAACGGCTTGATATTTTCCTTCACTCTTACGACAATTTTCACCTTAAATTTGTGAATTTTTTATTATTGAAATTGAAAAACAGTTGCTGGACTGACAAGGACATCTCTTATTGGGGGGAAGGGGTGGGGGCTTTTGGTAAGAAGTCATATTGTATAAAGTTCTCAAAATGGTAGATAAAATTTTTTGGGCGTGCAGTGATATTACGTAATATCTTGAAAGTGGCTGCTACTTTGGCTTACAAAAAGAAAGCAGTTTAGAGATCAATAATTTTACCACCTCTCTCCTAACACAAGATTCATGGAAATCAAACTACACCATTCTAGAAATGTAGCGAACGAATATTTGAACAAAAGTAACTAGAAGTGATCGAATATTTTGCAAAAATAAGTGATTTAGGGTTATTCAGTTTAAACCCATTCTTCAAAGAACAGTTACCTCTTAGTTCAGGATAAACAAAATTTGGAGTGAGTGAAAAGTTATATTGGTGGGAACACTCTTACTGTTAATGTCAATTTTACGTTCGTGCAGCTGAGACAGGAAAAACGAGTACTTAGAGGGAAAAGAGGGCTCCCTTGGCACTGCCATAACCGTTATTGTATCTGTCAGCTTGGGTAGCATAGCATTGGGATTACTTCAAGTTGCTTTGTAAACAGGTCAATTGAAAAAGGAAGTGTGTTTCCCCTTTAACTCTCATGAGTGATCAAGACAGAATTTCTCCTTCTCCTTAATTGATCCAATATTCAATTTTCCAAACTGACGTAAGGCAAACAATAAGGAGAATTCAGTCCTTATGAGATCTTGGGTGTGAAAGGGATAATAATATGGTTACCCTCTAAGGAGGGTAACCGTTTCTCTTCTCTGTATGATAAATTAAAAAGATTATGTCTTACTTCAAAATGTTATAGCCACTACAGTACTGTGGACAAAACCAGCCCCAAGTTGGACCCAAACGGATTCAAATGACATCAGAACAGTTGATATTCAAGTGTTGAAGGGCAGCACCCACATACATCTCAGTTGGAATTACACTTTGTCAGAAGGTTCAGATCTGAAGACAACAACTTTTTCCATCAATGATGGCAGCAGCTGGAATGACATTGGAGTTATATACCATGCTGACAATGACATTGTGATATATAACAAAAATAATTACAGGACGCGATTTAATATCAGCGATAGTAATGTGGCCACCCTGATATTAAAAAAAGTGACTGAGGATGAACGAGCGATTTTCCAATGCATGCTCTCCACGCTAAGTAACTCTTGGACCTACAGTATTCTCGTGAATTTTACAAGTAAGTGTCAGTTCGGTGATATCCATCTTATTGCATCCGACGCATTGTATAAAACTCCAGTCTTAAATCACTCTCGTTACTTTTTATTGTTTAATTTACCAACCATCCCAACTGTGTCTCTTTGATAAAAATGTCTGGTTTTGGTATCCGTACTTCCCCTCTGTATTCAATCTGTCTCAAGATATACAATTACCATGACCCAACTTTCAAACCCAGTGTCGAGCTTTGGAAGGATTTGCTATTTTTGATCTTCAGTCAAGACCCTTTATAGTTACAGTAGCTGGTAGCCCCACCAAAATGTTATGGGGTCGAGAGTTACCCGGAGTGATCAGCAAGCTACAGTTATAGCACGCATAGCTGTTCGCATGTCTGAGAAAGTTGACAGAAAAAGCGCCCAATTTTTCTTAAAATGACCCCAAGTGCCCCAAAACTATGCAAAACAGCATAACCCAAAAACCAGCTTTAGAACATTCTTATAACCTCGCCGGTAAGGCAATGGTCTTTGTATTATCTCCTTTAGAGTCAAAGAGTCTTAACTGGGAGTGTACGTCACATTAAAAGTAGAACCATGTGCAATTTCCGCTTTAAAGGTGCAATAGTCTGACGTATGGGAAGAATGGCGGTTTAAATTGATTTAGAATTGACGATTTTGGGTTTTTTTTTTGCCAGAACGACATCTGAATTGGGTGGAGCGACCGTTATCTGTTGTTGCTGTTGAACGTCACAACCTCACCCTTCGGTGGACCTATATGAAAACACTCGGCCTAGCGTCGTCATTTCGAGGAGCAGAATTTACTAATCTTAGCAGCGGGGAAAAAACCATTGCAGAGAAAGTGTTAAATACTGCACCAATCGTACATACAGCTTATAGACCTCGTTTTCATGTGGATTATATACAAGATACTATGGCGTCTATAACAATTGTTGGACTGAAAAGATCAGACAGAGGAAGATATAGATTTGATGTTAAAACCCTCAGGGAGGACATCAACGAACTTAACACGCTCTCCAGCATCATGGAGCTCACAGTACATTGTAAGCAAACAAACAAAAGCTGTGTTTGGTCATGTAAGATGTAGCCTATATCTTTAAAACTAAGGTGTTTTTTACTCAGTATAATGCGTATCATAACCAACTTAAGTTGCAACTTCATTAGGATGGATCATCATTATTGTGATTGTGATTATCGTTATCCTTTTTGCTTCGTCATTATCGTAAAGGTCATCGACATCATTATCGTTACTGTCGATTCTTTTCTGCATTCATTTTTTTGTTGTCGTCGTTGCTCAATTCTTTGTCTTCCTCCTGCAGAAAGTGACAACGTCTACATTTTGGGTGATACTTGTCGCTGTCAATTTAGGATCATTATATATATACGTAGCTTTTGCCAGACAGCTTGTTATATAACTTTCTCGTATGGTGTTCTTTAATTTTTGTGTTAAATAAGCGCGGTCGCAACGTGTGGATTTGACTTAAACGATAGTTTAGTTGTTCTCTCTCTACTTTTTCTACCTAGTAAAATGTGATTTATTTTCAGATGCGGCGAGCATGGCCAATGTTAGCGACCACCAAACTGTGCAAGAAGGATCTTATATTCAACTATTATGTCAAGCATTTGGTAATCCAACCCCAAACATAACGTGGACCAAAGTGCTTGAAAATAGTAACGATAGTAAAGTGCTGCATCATGGAACCCATTGGAATTTAACAAAAATTAACAGAACTGCTTCTGGTTTATACAACTGTACAGCTGACAATGGAATTGGAAATCCAGTGTGGCGGCTGATAAAAGTCAATGTTACCTGTAGGTGTATCATACCTTGTCACCGCTTTGATTAGCATTGAGAATTTTAATTCCCATTATTTTTCCGTCTCCCAAAACAACTGGTAAACCAAAAAATACCTTGGTTGACGTTCAAGAAGTATGAGTGATAAATATCTTTAATAAGGTACTTCAAAAACCTCTTGACCGGGTGAAAGCATTTGTGAAAAGTACTGTTGTCAGCGTCAAGTACTGACGTTTCGACGACATATACAGAAACTGAAAAGTTGCTCGTCAAAGATAGGTGAAAGGAATATGGCAAATGTTCGGCCAGTTTTACTGTGATCTTGTTTACTACATAAGTTAATCAGCGTCGGTAATTCATCCTAACAGCAGACGCTCGCTGAAGTGGATTATTTTTACTCTTCTCTGCTTGTTTTTGTTACTTAGATTCTGCTAAGGTTGTTAAACTTGCTAGCGAACATCACGTTGCAGTACAAGGAAGTGTGCGTCTTCACTGCGAAGCCGAAGGAAATCCTCCGCCTGCTTACACGTGGTTCCCTTGTGATTCACAGACCCAAGCATGTCATGAGAGCACACTTACTGTTTCCAACGCTCTTAACGACGCTGTGTACTCTTGCAATGTGGCAAATGTTTTGGGTAATGATACAAGAAACACCAAAGTTGGTAAGTTTTAATTAAGCGATGTTAACTTAGAGTTATGAGGAATTTTTACATAGCTTCCTTTATGAAAATTTAATAACAACTTCACAGATCTCCTTTGGTATAACAAACGATCACTGAATGCAACTTGTTCCTACATGTATTTAAACCTGATCATCACCTGCAAGTAATTATATATATTCAAGGAAAGTTGAATCATACTCAGCCAAGCACTGGAATAGCTAATATTATGAAATGATTAAGATTTCACGGGGTCATAATCAGTCATATCTTTCTTTGTGGAAACCCATAAGTCATCATGCTAGCCATACCATGCTGACGAGGCTCAGCAAGACTGAAATAGCTGACATAGTTGTTAACTCGGTGTCTTAATTTTCCCGCTTATTTTCTTTGAAAAAGACCTCACTTGACTTCCATTGTTGCCGCTGTGTCGCCTCCAGTAGCATAACACAGCTTTAAACTAATGTTGCTTGTTTGTTTTATCAAACAGTTATAGCAGGCAATGTGATAAATGTGACACTTTTCATCACTGAACAGTGTCCTGATGAAAATTTATCTGAATCCGTGTTGTGGAAGAACCTCGAACAAAAGGTAACTATTAGGCATGTGACACCACCACACACGTAAATAGATACCTTTATTCAGCAGAACGGTGATGATGTGCATATGGGATTCGCACTGTATAATTTTGTTATCGTTTCTTGTAGATCGAGGACCTATTTAAAAATGAAGGATACAGAAGCACAGAATTAACAAATTACAGGTATGTAGGCGAAATGAATTATTACCTGGGTAATCTGCCCTTTTTATGTATTTAGAAAGATGTTGCTGTGGACTTACTGTGACTCAGGCAAAAACATGATGTATTACAATAGCTGGAATTCCTACCCTACTCTTTACGCAATGTGTGCAGGTTATTTTTCAGTCCTCTGTTGAACTTATTACATTGAGGATGCACGAGAAAGGGGCCTAAGGTTTTCAGCCAGCTACCCTGAGATACTAGAAAGTCTTACGATTTACAGCTGTTCTTATAAGTAGACCTGTTTTTAAATTCTCGTTTTTGTTCTGACCCTCCTAGGTGTGGTAGTGTGATTGTTGATTTGGCCTTGAAGTTCAATTCCTCTGTTAAAGAAGAGAAGGTGCTTTCAATGCTAAAAGATTCTGCAGAGAATGGAGGGCTGAAAGAGTTGGGTGTAAAAGCTTCAGAAATAGTAGGTTGGCGACCCGGAAGGCCAACTGAAGGACCCAACAGCTCAACGTATGGCACAAAAACTACTGAAAATGCATGTAAGTAGGAATGAAAGGCGAGGATATGACTAGGACCAGTCCAGGACATTATTAGTTGCTGTAAGATGTGGTGTGTTTTAATTTTTTTAATTACCTTTTAAAGTTGATAACTTACAAGAGCACCAAAAAGCGGTTTTTCTTTGCAAAAAGGAAAATTCAGCTTTATCGGAGCATACTTGCCTAACCAACCATACAATTGGGTGGGATAATTCTAAAATTATCACCACTAATCGGCGTTACCACCAGCGCCTTTGTTTGGAGGCTTGGCACATTAACTCCGCCCACGCTCCTTTAAATCGTGACGATGGCGGTCTGCTTCCTGACGCTTATTTGCACCTCGTCAGAAAAAAAGGCCGCTAATTAGTGATCATATAAAAGGACCTCTTGCTGCAGCGTTTAGATCACCCCTGATGAAGGCACTAGACAGGAGTGTCGAAACGTTGGGTCTATGAATTGTAACTTCTTCGGTTACATTCATTAAATCTGCAAACCAGTGTAGCATCAAACTATGTCTGATTGTCCACCTGGTTGACGTGTGAACTTTAATATATTTTATTTGCGAGAAAAGTATGGTCAAACTGTTGTTACAAGGATCAACCGGCTCGCGAACATCAGAGTCCGCATTGCTAAGTATCGCTGTCATTTGTATTTCAATCACCGTTGCAAAGAAAACCACGTGCTTCCATCGAGTTTGAGATTTCGGCCTCCTTTACGGAGTGCTAAAGGATACAAGCTCATGGTCCGTACTGGTTTTTCTTTTCTTAAGCTACGAATAGATGAATGTCACAGTTCCATACTGCGGTTGCGTACGTTATTCTCTCGTTCACTCAGTGAACTCTCTGCTTTGATTAACAACTCCGAAACTTCCTGGGTCGAGGAGTTTTGCAATTCGAAAGAACTGCAGACGTTTACCAAACAGAGAGAGAAACACGACAGAAAACTCCGTCACTTGCTCAGTAAGAGGTCTCCTGTTAATTCAGGCTCATCTCTGAAAGATAAATGGGTCATGAACCTTTCCTCCAAGGAATTATCCGCGCTGGAACGGAGTGGTTTAGAGAAGGGTCTAAAGTTTGCTATTGCTCCTCGCAAAATACCGACTGCCGAAATTGCCGCCGCTGTTGAGGAGAGTATCTCTCAACTCGACGACGATCGTAGGCATTTGGTAAGAGCAGAAGTAAGTAGCATACTCAGGCGTGCTAAACCTCCTCCCAAAAACATTCAAAAGGATGTTTTCAATGCGCTTATAACTCTCAAAAAGGATCCGGACAGGCTCGTATTATCTGCTGACAAGGGTAATTGTGTTGTGGTTATGGACAAACAGCAATATCACGACAAAGCTTTGTCACTGTCAAAAATTCCTGCGAATTTACGGATTTCATAAGAGATAAAACTCTTGACGCTTGTGAAGAATTAGTATCTTTCGACGTTGTTTCGCTCTTCACCAAAATCCCAGTTGATCTTGCCGTTAAGGTTGCGGAAGAAAGACTCAGAGAAGATGCTTCCCTAGGACAAAGAACTTCTTTGCCTGTGGAGGATATTATTCATCTGCTGTCTTTTTGCCTCAAAACCACGCAATTTACATATAACGGCACATACTATCAACAAGTTTTTGGTACAGCGATGGGTTCGCCTGTTTCTTCTGGCATTGCTAACATGGTAATGGAAGACGTGGAGCAAAGGGCCTTAGCCACTTCACCGGTTAAACCCTTTTTCTGGAAACGATGTCGATGATGTTATTTCTGCGGTATCCGGAAATGAAGCGGAGCGCCTCTTGTCGCATTTGAATTCAGTAGAGCCGTCGATCCAATTCACCCTTGAACGTGAAAAGGATAGACATTTGCCCTTTCTTGATTTAAACGTGTCCAGAGGGGTTCAGGGTAATTTAGAGACAAGTGTCTACCGTAAACCCACCCACACCGACAAATACCTCGCTTTCGATTCTCACCATCCTATTTGCCATAAGAAGTCTGTAGCCAAAACTTTACTTAGGAGGGCTGACTGTCTACCATCTTCACTCGATTCGAAGGCTGAGGAGAGGAAATATGTTTCCAATGTCCTAAAGGCAAATGGCTATACAAAAACTTTTCTCCGTAACTGCCAAAAACCAGTTACAAATAGTAACGCTCTTGATGAAAGGGAACCAGCGACTGGTTTTGCTGTTATTCCTTACATACAGGGTGTTACTGAACCCATCAAGAGAATTCTGAATAGCCACAACGTTAAATTTGCTCAAAAACCTTTTCAGACTTTGGGGCATATTTTCGCCAAACCTAAGGATCCTGTCACGAAAGAACAACGAACCGACGCCATTTATTCTATTCCTTGCAATGACTGTGACAACGAATACATCGGACAGACCAAACGCCAGTTTGGTACACGGTTAAAAGAGCACCAAAAAGCGGGTTTTCTATGCAAAAAGGAAAATTCAGCTTTATCGGAGCATACTTGCCTAACCAACCATACAATTGGGTGGGATAATTCTAAAATTATCACCACTAATCGGCGTTACCACCAGCGCCTTTGTTTGGAGGCTTGGCACATTAACTCCGCCCACGCTCCTTTAAATCGTGACGATGGCGGTCTGCTTCCTGAAGCTTATTTACGCCTCGTCAGAAAACAAAAGGCCGCTAATTAGTGATCATATAAAAGGACCTCTTGTTGCAGCGTTTAGATCACCCCTGATGAAGGCACTAGACAGGAGTGCCGAAACGTTGGGTCTATGAATTGTAACTTCTTCGGTTACATTCATTAAATCTGCAAACTAGTGTAGCATCAAACTATGTCTTACAAGTATATATAAATCGAAGCCACTATTGTCTCCGGATGGGAATCGATTCATTGGTAAGGCAAGCTCCTGACGTAATTATATTTGCCAGGATTTTCCGAAGTGTGGCCAACAATATCAATTTTAAAAAGCACTACATGATGGACGATTTTTTTTCTGTCAGATATGGTAATGTTAAAAGTGAAAACATGAGAAACTGCTGAAAGCTTTGGCTACTTAACCTTTTTCAGCATTGTGATTTGCGACTCGTGACTCTTTACATTCGCTAGCCTGTGAATTTAAACTTGTTTGTGCTTGCATTAAATTAAATGCCTCAGCTTTACATTAGTTACATTTACATTACTTCCTTTCCTCAGCATCCGCTGTACCTTCCGAACTCCCTGCTCAGAGCGGGGATAACCAAGGTCTTAAGAATTGGATGATTGCTGTTATAGCTGGTGTTTCTGGTCTTGTCCTCCTCTTTGTCGTTATATTCTTACTTTGTTGGATCAGTAAAACTCAGAAGAAGAAGAAGGGCTCCGGAGGTAAGAAAATCACGCTATAAGTATTACCATTAGTGTAACACTGACACCACTATCGTTTCATCTCTCGCGATTTTGAAACCTTTTTAATTATCTCCCACCTCCCACCTCCCACCCCCCCTTACCCCGCGGAGCGAGAAGGTTCATGTGAAAGTAAAAGCCGCTACCCGGTCAAAGCTGCTTTCCTCGACGTTGAACATACATGTCCAATGTACTTGTATAAATCAAGTTGGTGTCGATTATATCAAAAGCTAAGAGAAACGCGACTTAAGTTTGTGCCTGGTTTTCTCTTTACTTTGGGTGACAATACGAGAGATGGTTTCCCTTTGGTGATACTCCACGACCACATGAGCTTCATGCTAATGACTTTCAGACCTCTTTTTTATTATGAATAATTTCTTCGAGTTTACAATGTAACATAGTTTCATCTGATGATAGTAACGGGCATGTCATATTAACAAATACTTATACATTTCTTTTTGCTTTCTTTCAAGATGAAGCCGTTGACATGTCGACTACTTCGAGGTAAATTTTACTTTTTTCTGTTGTGATACTTTTCATGCGAAACAGCGCTGTCAAATCTGCTTTCGCTTTTTACAGGTAAGGTAAAATTGGTTACCGGGTTTGATCGACTAGTTTTATTAATTCACTAACAGACGCACCAAATTGCGGTAATTACAACGTTTGGCTCGCAATCAACAACTGATTACCTTTGTGTAGCTCCAAATAAGCGATCAAACGGATCACTAAGAGATGAAAAGTATGGCCAGGTCGCTTAGCTAGAGTGACATTGGCGGCGTTAAAGGGTAAATTTCCCACTTTCAAAGGCGAATTTCATTTGGTGAGGAGGATCTTACGCTGATAAGAACACTCTTGAGGTTACTTTGTTATACATCATTTACTTCATACAAATTGACGTTGGCGGAAAGCAATGTTTGATATCTGTGATTGTAGCTATTTGATACTGGAGAGAGCCTTTTTGTTGGAGTCAAACACATTCTCCAGTTTTTGTGATTCGCTTTATTCATTCGTCCGTTTCTTTTTTCTTTTTTGTTTAGGTTTGTAAAGAATGGCCCCCACCATTCTGACAAGCCTAGCTCTAGCAGGGAATCTATTGAAGATGATCCATTCATTGCTGCGTCCAGAATTCAGTCGATAGAAGGGACAGGAAGAGAGATTCCAGTGTCAACTATGGATACCAACCAGACGGTAGAGAACTTAGACTTAAGCCAACATTCTTGATCCATATGATGCCTTATAAGGCTAACCGTACAGAGTTTTCTTGATAACGTTGAATGTGGCTGTAATTAATGTAAAGTGTTTTCATAGGAACATAACTCAAATCGCAGCCATAGTTTATTCCGGTTCCTGAAGCGTGAAGTTAGCCGGTTTGTTGGCCGCTTTCTGTGGATGGGATGTTAGCTCGTTGAAGTTATCCCCTTTACCCAATATTTCGTCTGGTTTCTCTGACTATTCACCAGTTATCCTGTGTTGTTATGTAGACAACTGCCTGGAGAGGGGTACCGCGTGAAGTACGTGTCTTACCTTAAAATACAACACATTGACACAGACCATACTTTGAACCCCAACCTGTTGATTCTCTAGGGTTTTTTTTAAGCGTTACTAACGTGCCTAATGTAAACGGAAAATTGGTTTGCCTGATCAACCATTCGCGTAAACAGACGGCTCTTGTTGCAGCCATCTCGACACTATATTTCTTTTCTTTCCTTCCCACGAGGTTGTCAATTTAGAAAATAGGTTAAAATTCTTTATGTACAAATAATGCATCATTGTGCAAATACTCTTTTACAGTCGAATCTGGTTGTTGCTAAATATCAAATTCGCAAGCAGTTATAAATTTCTCTGTTTTCTTCCCCCCCCCCCCCCCACCACCTTTTTGTCTATCTTAGATTCAGATCAACCACAAGGTGAAATGCTGCTAAAATCAGGCTCCCGTCTCCCCAAAAATGACCGTCTTACGCAAAGTACAGGAGAGCTTGATGTGACCTCCACATATTTAGCGAAAGGACCACAGAGAGATTGCAGTACACTTCCCTCCTACCACAGACCACCCTCTTATGAGGAAGCCTCGAAACAGAAAGATCGAATAATGATGACTGAACCAAGGCCGAGTACATCCACAGGCGGCAGGCAGAAGCGACGGAAAAGTCCCCCGGAAGACAGGTTTCTGTATCACCACCACCACCACGTACTCTCTATAAGTACCTCTATTCAACTCTCTTTTCTAAGACCACTCAATTTTTTTGCGTCGCAGTGAGTGGCTTCATTCTTCCACGCTGTACCTTGCAGTGCTTTGTTATGCTTTGCTGTGTTCTGTTGTGTTTGCTCAGGTCAGCTGTACTCCGCTTTTTCATGCTCTCTTGTGATGTGCTCCACAGGGCTGTGGTAGGCTGTAGCTACGTAAGCCAACCTGCTATCACCGAGACTCCCATCAATTTTAGAACATACCATCCCAATGATCTTCCAATTTTCCTTCACAGACGTTAGGACAAGGTCTATCATCCTTTGGAATCCCTAATGCATATGTCGAATTATGATTGTCATATTGTACACAGGGCGGAAGAAGCCAGTGTAGCACCAAGTGAAATGAGGTCTAATCAAGACGGACATAGAAGTGACAAAGACAAAGGACCTCTTGATCCAACGGCGATATATGCCATGCCAGACAAGAAAAGGAAGTTAGATAAACAAAGTCCTGCATCCCTTGAATCGGTTTTTGGTAAGATGAACTGAAACTAGAAAAAAGAATAAGATTAAATTGAAAATTAAACATTTTAATAGTGCTGGAAGGAGAGCTTACTACTCTAAGGTGTATGGCAGACGTCTTCTCGAATGCATCAAACATTTCCCTCTGCCTGGTGTTACTTATTTTACCCACTTTTTACTTGGATCGTCTTACTTACAAATCTTCCTTAAAGAATTTAAGATGTTCATGATCGTTTCCACCTACTCTTTTTTATCGCTAGACCCTTTCAAAGCGAAGGACAAATCTGCTAAAGGACCAATTCTACATAATCCTGGCAACTTGGATCTTGATGGCCCCGCTAATGTATCTACAAGTGAGGGGCCAAGAAACTCAATAATCCCCATTGAAAAACCCAGCAACCGCCAAACGCCTCAAAAAGATGATACAGGAAGGTAACCAAGTGTTAAATCTACGGGGTCGACTAAAGAACTCAAAAAAAAAAAAAGGGAGAGAAGTTCGAGAGTATATTTCCTGCGTTAAGAAATATCTCATGATAACCTCGAGCTGTGGTGTTATAACTTAAAAAATATTTTCCATGGCTTATCTGTTCTCTTCTGGAGCCCTCCGTGGTCGCGTGAGGGCTCTTGACCAACAAGGGTCAGTGTTATAAAGACGTCGTTTGATATCATGGCCACATATGACACAAAAGTGAAATATTTCCATTAAGGAACGATCCAAATTTGCAGTCATACTTTCGACTTTGCAACTACGAAGACACAGTGTGTGATAACTAAGTGTTATTGTTCTTCCTTTAGCCTTGACAACTGAAAAGTTTACTTACATCTAGTGTTATTTCCGCGCAGAAAATGGAAAATCAGAGCCTTCATCACCTCTTGATTTCCATTTGGAAAAACGTCCACGGAACAGTTCAAGCGGTGCTGTACGTTATCAGCTGGAGCGGAGTAAACTGGTAAAGTTCGTGGAATAAGATAGATTCTTCATTTCCGAAGTTAACGTTTACTCCACATACTCCAAAATAATTATGTACTTTGAAGTTGATCAAACACAGAGACGATTCTCTCATAAAAAAAACATAGCTTTGACATACGATGCTCTGATGTTTATGATATACCAGCCAAACAAGAAGAGAAAATTGTATTTCTTTCCTTCACCCACTGCGCAAAATCTTGCGTTTAGCCGGCAAGCTTCTCTATTCTATGGACCAGAGGAGACATACTTACCTTTGTAAAACTCTGTTTATGAAACATGGAGTGTATGAAAGAAAGGAACACCAATTTTCTTTTCTGCGCTTATCATAAAGAAATAGTTGGGGATGATAATTGTTCAGCCCTGTTATCCTCGTGAAGGGAAACGCCTCTTGTAATGTTTCCAAGGTTTTTCTAGATCCTATCACCTAAATTGTATACGAACAATTGGGTCCTAACACTCCATGTCAAAGTGGCCCTAGTTCTTTTGTTGTGGTAGGATATCACATAAATTTGCTTAATTATTGTTGACATGTTTTTGTCATAAATTCCGATCTTTTCCCTTTAATCCTGCAGCCATATAGGAATGTCCGTGGAGAACTTGTGAGACCAGATACACTATCACGAGACTCGCACGACATAAAACCAGAAACACTACCAAACCAGTCGAAACCCGTTGGGTCCCAGACTCACAGCAGGGAATCTTCGGATGCAAGCTACATGACCTACGTGGTCTGATGGCGCGGCAATCTGTCTTCCAAACAGGTCACTATTGTTGCTTTGAACCCGAGACATCTAATTAACTTCCATACAACTATCAATAACGGCTATGAGCCCATCTGAGTAAATAGCTTTCAGAGCTGTAGAATGACTTCATTCAAGGAAGACAACTTACGTCCACATGGCCAGCCTTAAAATTCCATCTTTGGACCTGATTCACTCAACTGGCCCGATCTAACGAAAATCTAACGAAATTCAAAAAAGACTTAACAGTGAACTTAGACATACTTATGTACAATAAATTTCCCGTGGGAATATTGCTTGCCAATATATCCCACGTAAGTGAACGGTGAATTTCATAGAATGGCTAAGTGCTGGTTACTGCTAAACATTTCGAGTGTTTGCCGTTACATAGTCGAATACAGCGGCTTTAGGGTATCACGTTTTTCAACCAAAGGGATACAATGCATTTTGACCTTTCCGTAAGTTAAAATGTCTATATTTGTGAAAAATGCTTTGTGTCGCACATAAATGCGTAACAACATCAAAACATATAATTAAGAAGGAAACCGACAACTGAAGAAAAGGTAACATTCATTAAGTACATCAATTTGTGGAATTTTCGGTTTCATTAATAGAGACATTCTTATTCTCTCGGTAGTCAATATTAAAAAGAAGCTTCCAAATATTGTTTCTCGAACAATTTGACTGATGTTAATAGTAGAGAGGTGATTAACTTAATTTTGTAGAGCGTTTCTTTCTTTCGGCAGTTAGTATCAGGCTTTGGAAGCCGTGGTGAATAGGAGGCAATTGAGAGAAATTCGACCAAGGGTTTTTTTTTTTGTTATTCGTTTTGCTACTATTAAGTAGAAGCAGTATGTATTGAAACAGTTTATTCACCTCCATGTTGTTATGATGATGGATATATTCTTCACTTTTGGTATATTTAATTTTGATAGGAAGCGTTCGAAGGCAAATGCCTCAGTAATATTCTGTCAGCTGCTGCTGAAGTTTGTTTCAATCACACTATCAGTTAGAGATAACCATAGGTAATTTTGTGAGATTATATTGCTCAATAGGAAATATTTATTTTTGATCAGTTCGAAAAAGGGCACTTCGCTGAACGGATTTCTTCTTAGCACTGAATGGGTTTACAAAGATTATTTCTCGGCAAAAAACGGAATCATGTTCCTCCGTCCAGTTCATAATCCTGCAGACAAAAAGAAGCGATACATGTTTTAAATATACGTGTACAACTACAAACAACTTAAAGCAAACCTGGAATTATGTGAAACTGATGACTTCTAACAAAACTTAAATCTAACTCGCCAATTGAAGTGTATGTCCAGTTATAAATCCGCTAACGGCTTAAAGCAAACATTTTGCGGACAGAAGCACTTAATTGGCAAACATATTCTTCTACATGTATATAGTTCTGTTTCTTGTCTTTGTGAAACTGCTGTGCCCGTAGCCTCTAAAATTAAAATCTCACTGAAACAATTTTTGCGGAAACAGTGTGTGAATTGAATTGCCGCAAAATACAGCACAGTGCTGGTAAAGGACTCAAAATAAATTTTCAAGGTAAAGGAAATACTGTAATCGGGAACAACATTGCTTTTATACAACAAATCAGTATTTTTTTTTTAGCCGTAATTCACTGAACGAACAACGCAAGAATCTACTCACTGCAGTTTGGTGTTTGAGGCCATGAGAACTGTCTTGTCTTGTCTGTTCAGAAATATGAGTGAGCCTGACAAGAAAATGCCAAAAGAAATGACGAATGCAGCCGGGATGATAAAACTTTCGATATACAAAGAAAAAGTGCCAATTTACTGTGTTTTTGTAACTGAAATAAGTCGAAATACTTACAGTTTGTTGACAACGTGAAAATGCTGTCCAGCGCGTTCGTCTTGAGCAAGGACGTGACTTGTTTACGTCACGGTCATGCGCTGTGGTAATCATTTTGATATTTTTACTTCCGGTGAGCTTCAGTCACGTCCGCGTTGTTGGATCTTAAAGTCCCTATTTTCTTGTTGAAAGCAGCCGCAAACAGACATTCGGTAATCTAAAGCCTATGGAGTTCCTGACAGGAATATGCAACTTTTATCTGCTGCTACATATCCTTGTTCGGGAAGTATGTAAGTATCTTCAACTTATGAAGCAAATACGTGCACGTAATGTGAGACCCTATTCGTTGAATGGTGTCACGAAGACTATTGGTTTTTTTTTTTTAGTTGACATTTCTGACATTCATACCGTAAGTAATCATTCGATACTGAAATACGAAGCACTTCCTTACCATGGACGCAGCTTGAGAGCCCTAAGCGACTATTTACTACTGTATTTTCCAAGCAACGAAAATAAAAGTATGTTTTCGTTAGCCTTTAAAATCCAAGAATTTCGATGGTATTTTCGTCATGCGGGACGGAATAACCACGAATTCTATTTGGTCACACCACGTAATATTGGAGCGTACTGAACGTCATAGTCTTGAAAGTGTGGCCTGCTTCAGATTTCACTTCGTAGGAAGTGACAAAAACATTTTCAGATACTTGTTCGTTATGTTTCACATTTTTTGCAAGAAACACTATCTTATCCCGTGGAGTTTTTCTCAAATATATCACGCGATAATTACAATTATGCGAGGTAAAGTAGGGAAATCGTTTTATTTTACTGTGGCAAAGTAGATGCAATCTAACAATTAGTGTCTATTTATATCTTTTAACTCAACATGTTATTCAAAATAAATGATTTGCCACAACACGAATTGTTGATTATCTCACATAATCAATTGAGGCCATTCACAGAAATCTGTGTTCAAAACTGCCGTTCATTCGTGTGATCGTCACGAAAGTAAACAGTTAATTATCTCGTATCATCAATCAATGCAGTTCACTGAAATCTATTGATAGTCACGAAACGTCTCACAAGAGTTTCAAACATCAATCGAGTTTTGACGCACTATTTCTTTTTAGTTAGTTTTGCTTAGCGCTTGGCTGATAGAACTTCATCTATTGTAAAGTTTATTGGATGCATAAACGACACAATCTTTTTTTTGTAAAATGAATCAGACTTTCAAGACTATGACGTTCAGTACACTCCAATACGTGCTTCGTATTTCAGTATCGAATGATTACTTACGGTATGAATGTCAGAAATGTCAACTAAAAAAAACAAATAGTCTTCGTGACACCATTCAACGAAAGGTGTCATAAAGAGACTTTTGCCCATTCCATCGAAAAACCACGTTTTCCATCGGAATCTATTGGTGTGTATTGGAAATATATGGAGGAATGATGAATAAAGAGATTTAGATTCGACCATGAAAATATATTTGTAGAAACCTAGAAATAATACCTGGATTTCATTTGTCGCTCAATCTAAAACAAGAGGATATCAAGAGAATATCAACTGTTGATATTCTCTCGGCCTTGACATTGGCATTGCTGACAGATTTTTGGGGCCGGTTATTTAAAGGAGGTCTAACCAAAACCATGGTTTTACATAAGCGGCGCGCCTTAGGCCTTGACTCTAGCTATAAGAGGGTTGATTTCATTAAATGAATGTTCCTCCTCTGTTAGATTTCGGCCCTCTTGACTCTTTTCACAAAAACATATGTTTAGATAAAAGGTCCAGCTAAATTGAAGATTGTTTAGAACATGGTTTTGTTAAACTACGGCTAAACTTTGTTGAAATAACTGACCCATGGTGTTTAGAAATGACAATATGGCACGGCAATAGTTGAAGTATCAAATTTTAACCTACATGTAGTTTCCCTCAAACAATGCCTGAAGAGATTAAATTCCATTTCCAAGAGTTTTGTGACTAAAACTCTCAATTTGGGAAGAACGTTCCTAATTCAACTGACATGCTTTGTTTGTATCAATGATCTCAAATGGCACTCCGCTCATTAAATATTTTTATCATGTAGCTTTAGTTAATGGCGCTCTGATTAGCTAAGAGCAAGATACAGTGGTATTACGGATTATGTAAATTAGGAAGAGCTCTGCGGTGGCCATCTTCTGTTTTCTAAAATTTGAGCATATGAAAATGATGAGGCTCGATTAAGAGTCTGAGAGGGTAAATTTAATTACAGGCAGTTATGAATTTTGAGGAACAGGGTAGAAACAGTTTTGAATTTCCTTAGAGATTGTGCTGGTCATGGACAAGGTGATTAAATAAGGAGATATTCAATCTCACATCTAATACTTGCTTTGGAAAGCTGTTAGGGACAAGAAAACTCTTCAACGAGATTATTGCGTAATAAATTTTGTGATTAAGTTGTTTTTGACTTACCAGCTGGTAACCTTTGTCTTGTCGTATACAAAGCAGTTATTTGTTTGTTTTAGATTCAAGAGCATCTCACTAAGTCTTCTTCAAACCTGCAGCGAATTTACACCGCGTCTATTTTGTATTTGCCTTGTAAACTCATTATGCAGCATACTTTTGTAACGATAGTGATAAATTTAGCAACTAAGGAGTAATTAGATGAATAATTATATATTCGTTTATTTGAAAGTGTACAGCCAGTTTGATTTCCAAAGAGTCTTGCTCCAATGTAAACCAAACAGGAGTGATTTATTCATGGTGATAGTTATTATCATACAGAAATGTTAAGCAGTGACAGCAATGGATCACTTGCCATCGGCTTTGGTGACCAGTAAACCCCTTATAACAAAATGTAATTTATTTTTTATGCCTGTACAACTGCTGCCTGGGAACCAACTTAGTCAAACCATTTTACCAAACACTTAACACAAGGACCGTGCAGCTGTTACAAATGCTCTAATGATATTACTGATTAAGTTTGGAATCTGATTAAAGTAAATACAGGATTGCAAACCATAGCCAGCCATAAATGTTTGGATAATTCTTGTAGGCTATGAAGAAATTGATCATTATGCTACACTAGTGCAAGATTCCTCCAAGTCAGCTTTAACAGATTTTATTTGCATTGTGTTCAGCTAAAGGAACAGTTTTTAATCATCCAATGTTCATTTTGCACAATTCTTGCATAAATTGTGGAAATGTGGCACAGGGTACCCATTCCAGTCCACCAATTCAATTTCATTCCAAGATGACTGACTTTCTTTTGTGAAACATTTTGATAAGTAAGCCCGCTTCATCTTCCCAACATACAACAAAATTAAATGAGTTAAGTGTTTTAGTAGAAGAGGGAATTTCTCTTGGTACAACTTTTAAAATACCATGTTGAGGATGTTAATGAAACAGTGTCTTCATTGAAATAAAAAGCACTCAGAAAGTTTTTGAGAGTTCTTTTGTTAGGAGGTTAGAGTTGTTTTCACCTATGTAAGCAGCAACTCTTACCCATGGGAGTTAAAAGTTAAAATAGAAGAATACTTTAACTCTAAAAAATTGTCATCTCCACCTTAAAAAAAAAACTTGATTAAAATTCTCTACTTTACCATGTTTTGAGATTTGAGTTCCTAATTGGCACCTTTGAATAAAGCAAGCTGGAAATTTCTCTTGATAGTCTTTTATCCTTAGACAGTCATTAAAACTTCTTTTTTATTCCTTTGTACATTTCCAGACAGTCAAAGTTTCACAAGTAAACCAAACAGTCCTGAGTATCAGTTGAAGGGTCAATCTGCATCCTTGACGTGGAATTTCAACAGCAATGGGAAAACAGTCAGTCAAATACTGTGGTTTCACAATGATACTTGGGTTGCTACTAAACCATCAATTGGACCAGCCACTGTTCTCAATTCACAGTATCAGGTATTAGGGGATGCAACACTTAGAATATCCAACGTTCAGGCAAAGGACAATGGTGATTTTGATTGTCAAGTGTTTTTCACCAATAGTCTCCCTCCTGTGATTAAAGATACTGCTACACTAGTTGTTGTCGGTAAGTTCCTCAACTAAGGTAACTTGCTATTAATATTAGTGGCATAAACATTTCCTAGTTTTAACATTTTTAAACTAAAGCTGGTGACACTCTTGGCGATTTTTTCCACAGATTATGCGTAGCCAATTTGATCATAAGCAAAGATGAGTGATATCTGACATGCCAGACATCAGCAATCCTACTGTACATGCCCATCATAGCAATCCACGGAAATTGCCATTGTTGCATCAAGCATGCCTGGTGATTTTCACTGATAACCACAATCAGAATATAAAAATTTTCAAGTGTGTCAAGGCTTAAGGACAGATTTTAACCCCAGTACTAAAACTCTTCTATCTGGTGATTCAAAAATATTTTAGGATACTGTAATAATCCCTTGATTATCTTACCTTTGTATTAATAAAAATTCATTGTTTTACACAGTGAGCCCTATAATTACACTTAAAACTACAACAGCTCCAACTTTGGATGAAGGTGCCACAAGAACATTGTTGTGTGTTGCCAGTGGTAACCCCGAACCCACTTACATGTGGTATAAAGATAACATAAAGATTCAGGAAGATCGAAACAACTCCCACTACACAATAACATCAGCCAGCAGGAATGATGCAGGGACATACAGATGTGAAGCTGTTGTTAATGTTCCAACTCTTGGCCAGTACAGTGACTCTTACACTGTTCAGGTTACAGTTAGATGTAAGTCAACTCACAATACCTACTTCTATTCTTTTCCCTGGATAGCTCATCTTATGCACTTTGTTTACTATTATAATACAATGTTAAATAGATGGGTAATGAGATTGAGGAAATTACCAGCTTATAAGGTATCATGGACAAATTCGTAGAAATAACCAACAAAGAAAGGTATGATAAACTGCTTAGAAAAAATATTACCGTATTTACCCGTCTATAATGCGCGCCCATGTATAATACGCTTCCTAATTTTTGACCTCTTTTTTCCGAAAAAAAAAAAAGATTTCACGACAAATACCAAAAATGAAAACTTCCATTTTTTCATTTAGTTAACTAGAGCTGGGAATTCATCAATAATATGTTTACAACAATTTCTAACTAGTTGCTACTACAAATATCGCACGCACCGACTTTTCTATTCAATAACAGTCTAACGTTTTACAAATGTTGTAACTTGAAGTCCTTATTAATATACCTAAATTCACAACTTGAATTATTATCATAACAGCCATTCATAAACATTATTTATACTCACAGCACTGCTGGTAGCTTGAATATCATCACTGCATTGCAATTGCGTGATTTAAGTAAAATGTTCAGTGTCTTTAAACAACGAAACCTTCAAATTCCGACTCGCAGTCCAATTCGAATAGATTTTCGTTGACTGAATCATCAAGTTCATCAGTGATCTCGGTTGAATTGTAAACCAATTCAACTTGTGATCCATCCGAATTGTTTGTGATCCCATAATTCAGAAAGAGGCAGCGATCATTTCTGATTGAGCACGCCCAATACAAAATCATGCTAATAACCATGCAAATTGTTTGAGCTCTTCTCTCAGCCGCCTCCCTCAGAGTTGTTTTGAGGATCTGCCCGTATCTCTAAACGGTTTGTTCAAAGATACATCGAGCGGCTGAAGAAGGAAGCGGTCACCGTATCTGTCACGTGAGCTTCAAATGAGTCGTAAACAAGCAAGCTCTTTCTCATCCCCTGGCCACCGATCCGCGCACTTTTACTTTCTTTGTTGTCTTTTTAACGTATGCAAATTAGGACGTGCTTGACAAACAATTGAATCCGTGAATAATACGCACCGCGATTTTGATGCTTATTTTTATAGAAAAAAAGTACGCATCATACACGGGTAAATACGGTACTTTGGAAAACTCAGTTACAATGCATGAACACATGCATCCAATCACAGCTGAGCACAACAGGTAACACATAATCAAACTCCTAAAGAAGACAAGCAGTATGCAGTTGAAACGTCGCGATCCACAACTGCAGTGACAACATCATGAGACAAACAATCATACTTCTCTTTTAAAATTGTACATATATGTCCAAGATTGAATGCAGTAAATGTTGTATGATGTTCATGTATAGTCAATATACACTACATTAAAGGGGATCATCGACATATTCTCAGAAATGGCCAACAAAAACATATACAAACAGTTACTTGTTGAAGAAGTTCTGAAATTTCAGACCTCTGTTTCTTGTGAGTTCAGGATTGAATGCAAGTTCATCTAAATTTTTTTTGGTTTGTTGTGTAATTTCATAACCAACAGCATTTTCACAATACTTCAGTTAGAAGTTAAAATGATGTGGTTCTTTAATTGAATTTTTTCTATGAGGATATTTTGTGATACCTGTTATAAATAGAATAAATGTCATTGACAATCAGTCCTGAACATTATCTCCCAGGACGTGTTGAAACATTTTCTACATGCTCATGGGATCATTTTGTCAATTGTTCATGTAAAGGTAATTTTGAGAAGGATCTAAAATTGTTGTGACTATTCCTGTTTATTAACCCTTTAACTCCCTGATCAAATTTTTAATTCTCCTTACTGTCAACCATACAATTCTTGTAAGGTTAATTAAGAGAATTTAGCATTAGATCAACTAATTATCTCCAAGTTGTTATTTTTCTTTATTCTCATGATTTATCTGGTTGATAATTGTATTGATACTCTAAGGAGAAATTCTGTCTTGGTCACTCATGGGAGTTAAAGGGTTAAATAACTGAGATATCACAAGATATTAAGATATTATTACAAGGTACAAGATATTATTGCCCTGGTTGACTGAAAAATACTATTGATTACTGCACCCTTAAACCCTTAAATAGAAAATCTAAACATTTTGATTTCATTTTGTAAAAGCAGTTTACCTGGCTTTCTATTGATTAACCAGGTGTAATAACCCTCTTGGGATGTTGGAAAAACACAAGTAAAGTTCTTAAAACTCTTGCCTTTAGCTCTTGGTTGATAAACAATTCTCTTGAATTTGTTACATTCTGCATGGGTTATAGGCTGGTAAACCAATAGAAAGTCCAGTCTACAACAGAAGTATACATTTGGGACTGTTAATTGTTGGTATGGTACGTAAAGTGTACTGTAGCTTTATGACTGTTTTCCTTACAACCATTGTGGGTTATAGGGCCAACAAACCAATAAACCTCATTACTTTAGTTTACATGTAGGACAGTAAACTGTTAATATGGTGCATACAGTGTACTGTAGCTTTGTGACTTAATCCTTATGTAAGCCAATGATAAAGATTTCCTTTCATGTTTTCACATTTTTACCTAACAGTTCGTCCTGTGCACAAGAAAAACAGTTTGTGCAGTAATCAAACTGTCTTGGAAGGTCATACTGCCACATTTTATTGTCTCACGGAAGCATTTCCCACTGCAACCACAAACAAATGGTTTAAGGATGGTAATGAGATATCCAATTCGCAAGATTTTGAAACTTTGAAAATTAGCGATACAGAAAGCAGACTGACAATCAAGAATGCTACGAAGGGAAGTGCTGGGCAATACTCGTGTGATGGTACAAATGCAGTAGGAACTGGAGATAGAAAATCTGCTTTCTTATTGGTCAACTGTAAGTTATGTTATTTGTTATGGACTGGACAATGTTGTAGATTTGTTAAATATGTTTGCTGATTTTGCTGTCCTGTGCAAGTCATGATATTGGTTTAATTAAAATGTGACCCTTAATGGGAAAACGGACACTAACGCTTTTCCATTAGAAGGTCTTGAAAAACGGTTGTAAACGGATAGTAAATGGCTATCTCGAGCGTTTAAACGGATGCCATAACCGTTTAAACGGATGGCAAAAAATTTAAACGTTTGATCAAAGTCCAAAAACAGATAGCTTAGGCCTTCAACCCTTGCGAACTGAATTCCCAGTTTTCTGGGAATTCCTAGGAATTCTCAAAAATTCTCAATTATGCAAATGACCCTTGCAAACTGAATTCCCAGTTTTCTGGGAATTCCTAGGAATTCTCAAAAATTCCTAACTGTGCAAATTAACTCTGATTTAAAAAGCTTGGAATTACTGGGAATTTCTAGGAAAGGAAGACTCCAGTTTTGTGAGGACTTGGAATCCCTAGGAATTCTCAGCTTTACAAACTACCTATAATTTAAGAAGTGTGGAACTCTTGGGAATTTCTGGGAATTGAATTTGAGGCAATTTTAATACCCTGAGGTCCACATAAATTCTAAGAAATTCTCAATACCTTGAATGTGAAGGTTTTAAGTGAAGGAGTAATTTCAGAGGCTTAAAACTTTGGCTCAATGAAAGGTATGCTTTACAAAACTTACCAAGAGATATACATACATGTATATGTTAATAACTTAAAGATCATGAAATTTATTATTCAAACTAAGTTTTAGTAAATCTTTACATTAATATGGATTTTCTCATGAACCAGCTGTCAGTTATGTTAAATGGAAATTGCCAATTAATCCAATGTACTCATATCACAGATTTGCTTTCTAACCTCAAAGGACTCTTAGATTCTATGATCAAAAAATATTTTTATTGTGATGCAAATTAATGTCTCATGTTCACTGATGTGCCAAAATCATCAAACATTCATTGACTGTTCCTTGGTACACAACTTCCACAATAATTAACAATGATTACATTGTTATCTACACTTAAAGAACTTTGTTAGCTATGAACATAAGTTACTTCCCTAACCTACATTACTGGTTGCCTTTGTTAGAAAACCTTGGAACAGTCAAGCTCAGTTGCCTCAAACACTGTCAGAGACTTTTTGTTGACAATATTTTTAGTAGAAATTTCATGCCTTAGACAAACAAATTCAACACCTAATTAATCTTTCTTTTTTCATGATTGTTGTTGCTGTTTTTTTTTTCAGTTTTTTGCTCTGTTTTCGTGACTAATTTCTTTAATTTGTTTTGCTGTTTTTATTCTTACAAAACATTTTTGTAAGAATTCCAATACTTGTGGATCATCCACACACTTTGCAAACATTTGGCATGCAGACAAGACAGAGGTAGTCAATGTTCCCTTTGAGAAAAAACACCTTTTAAATGACATCTATATATCAATTTACTTTATTAAAATATTTGTCAACAAGATTTGTTATTAGTGAGAAGTACCAACCAAGTTTCCTTTCATAACTTAATTTCTTAAATGTCCCAATCACTGGATCTCCCAAAAAATATTACATCTTTTTATTTTTGGTGCAAAATACAAGTCCTTCTTTATACAAAAATGAAAATTGCAAGTCACAATACAATAATAACAGCTCTAAAGTTTACTTGTTGTTCTTCTCTGTCTGTCAGCTATCAACAAAATTGTTTTATACTTCGGACAGTGCATAACTATTTGTGGACCAGAGTTCCAACGCACCTCTGTAATCGCATATAGTTACTTCTGTCTCTTGTACAAATGTTTCTCCTTTGTAAGACGCACTCTACTCTGTTGTCACTACTGCTTTAAGTTCAGTGGAAATGACTGACTGAGGAATCGAGATGGCGGTGTTGGAACATGTTGCTGAACGCTTGCTACGGTCAAGCTTTGTAGATTTAGGTACTGGTACACTGGGATCATCTATGTATCTCTTATACTTCCTAATGTGGTATCCTTCTTTTATAAATATGAGGGTAAAAGACGATTTGTAGTCGCATTCAAAACTGTGATTGGCTTGTGTTATTTCTCACCTTTGCCATGAACACAACTCAAGTGAGTTTCGAGTCTATGTTTCCTCGACAACTTTCGGCCACAAATCGTGCATTTGTAATACGATCGATTCTTGTCGATTATTTCTACATAGAGTGAGCTCACATCATTATTTATATCATCAAGGTTTCCAACTTCTAGAAGCAGAGAACCGGTCGGAGAAGTCAGAATACAGTCGTGCGCTTCTCATAACACTGCAATCGGCAAGCCAGCGGATTCACTTTGCTAGCCAATTACCAATCATGCCCGTGATCAGAAACAAAGAAGACTCCATTTGGCGCTCATCTTTGAATGTACTTTTCATCGGTTGATCGTTTTTCTCAACTGTTTTGCTTAATATAACATTTCTAAAGATAGGTTTTATTGTGGTTCAATGGGAAAACGAGAACAGCGTGAGTGTTTCAAAAGAAAAGAAAGTCGTTGGCGCCGTGGAGTTAAAAGGAGGAACAACAGTTGACATATTGACTGGTACAAACAAGGGTCGAGTGGCCATCTGTAAAGCTACGATTTTGAAAGTTTGTGGTGAGTAAAAATTGCGATATTCGTTACGTGATTAAAATCTCATAAAAGAATAGATGTCGCGGGTTGAATTAAGCTTACATAACGCTCGGCGCAACTGAAACTAGAATAATTCTGAGAATCGAACCGGTCACTTGCATGCCGCAGTTTCTTAAGCTTATGCTTTACAATGAAATAAACCTATCAGTAAGGTTTCAAGATTCCTCTAGTCACGTTTGGGAAGATTCATAATAGGAACTGTTATTAAACAAACCTTATTACATAAAGAAGCCCTCCTTGGTAAAAACAAAATAACGTATTCAGCCCTTTTTTAGTAAAATCTATGAGAAAGATGTACTAACTCCAACATAAAAGTCACTCAATATAACAGAGATTTCTCAATTTGAGAATCCAATGAATGCCCTTTTCCTCATACCCATCTGAAAGGCCTGGTCTGAGGTTTAAATATATATATTTAAATATTTTTTTTTTTTCAAATTCAGATGTCATGGAACCCAGATACAAAATGGTCAAGCTTCTTGTAGACAACCTCATTCAAGGCCAACTCATTGTGAGCCCAGGAAAAAAATACAAACAGCAGCTAAGTTTGCAGTTTAGGAGAACTTCATTCTAATCTATTGTTACAGTTACAACAAGATTTTAATCAAAAAAAATCAATTTTATTTGTCTGTAATTAACCCCTTCACTCCTAAGAGTGCTTGGTTTTCAAATATAATTTAAGATATTGTATTTTATGGAAAAGAATCAACAGATTTTATTCACAATTTGTGTCAAACCAAATTTAATGATTGATTAGGACTATTTTATACGAATAGCTGTAATTGAGGATTAATCCATATGAAGTTTTCAAGAAAAGAAAAATCAAATTCCATCCTAACATTACCACACATTGATGTTAATAATGAATCAAAAATATTTTACATGTAAGCTTTAATTAAGCTTCTAAATAAATCTCATTGAATACTTGAATTTCAGCTGGTTTTTTTTTTAATTTAAAGTATTTATTTTATATCATGAGCCTCAAATTTGCTCAAAATTCCCAGTAATTCTTAAACATTCCTAAAAATTCCCAAAAATTCCCAGAAATTCCTAGGAATTTTTTAGATTTACAGCTTTTCAGGGAAAGTCATTGGTTCTCTGAGTTGGAATTCCTAGGAATTCCAAGTCCTGTTGGCTATAAACTTGGAATTTCTGGAAATTTCTAGGAATTTCTAGGTTTTTAGAACCAGAGTTGTTATGGTTGTGTGGTGTTCGGATGGCACGAGAAACGGAGATATATTCTTTGATTTCAACACAGAACTTTTAATAACTTCTAACATGTGTCGTCGCCATTACCGGAAGTGATCATACATCGAATCATGAACGGAAGCGAGGCTGAATTAATGTAAACGTAAATCGAATACAGCACATCTCCCCCTTTAAGGTAATAAAAGAGAAACTACTTAGACATACTTGTTTCTTATCTAGCGTGAAATTCAAAATCAAAACAACGTCAATCAAATGTCCTCAAGTAATCGTCATTTTGTTAAGAAACACATCCTGGGTAGCTATTGTCGTTTGTCTCTGCACTAAGTCTCTCACACACTAGAATACGCGTTCATAGTTACGACTTTCTGTCTGAGAAACCAGAGAAAATCTGGCCAGAAAGTATAACTTCACTTATGGCACATAATCCTTCAATCTAGATGAGGGCTTAGATTGACGGCCAGATCTGGTGTACACTTTTGATGTGCCAGTTCCTTCTGCAGTGTTAGCAGTTTGGGGTGAAGGAAGTTTAGGTGATGGAGGTACTGGCACCGGTGTGGGTTTGGCTGGAGATGTAGCTGCAGCTGGGGGTGGGGGTGGTATCTTGTTGATCTGTACTCTATTCCTTCTATATGACCCAGTGTCCGTATGGATCACATAAGAACGAGGTGTGCACTTCTCCACTACTATTCCAGACTGTCCTCTGTCTTGTACCATCACTTCATCTCCCTTCTCTAAGGGAACAAGAGGCCTCGCTGAATGCCTTCTGTCAAAGTGCAGCTTCTGTTTGGTTTTGTGATTGTCTTCAAACTGACGTAGGGCATGATTCTGCACAAGGTTTGGGGACAGCTGAGACGGGGCCACCGGCACTTTGGTTTTTAGCCTCCTTGACATCATTAGCTCAGCTGGAGAATAACCATTAGCCAATGGTGTCGCTCTATACTGTAGCAAAGCAAGATAAGGATCTTGAGAGCCAGCTAGGAGACGTTTAGCTGTTTGCACTGCTCTCTCTGCTTCACCGTTGCCTGAAGCATGACCTGGGCTGCTAGTGACATGTCGAAACCCGTAATCTAAAGTGAACATCTTAAATTCCCTTGATGTATAGTAGCTGGCATTGTCAGATTTTACTTGATCTGGAATTCCGAATCTGGAAAATGCACGTTTCATCCTGTCTATGACCTCTGCTGAGGCGGTTGAACTCAGACTAGCTACCTCTATCCATCTGGAGTAGTAATCAATCATTACTAAATACAGTCTTTTATTGAGTTCATAGACATCAGTGGCTATGTATTGCCATGGTCGTTGTGGGAGCATGGTAGGAACTAGAGGTTCTGGAGGATTTTTCCTGTTAGACTGACACTTGCGACAGTTTTCAATTAACTCCTCTATATTCTTCATCATGCTTGGCCACCACACTGTGTTTCTGGCCAATGCCTTGCACTTGACAATCCCTTGGTGACCGTCGTGGATCTTATCCAGGACTTCCAATTTCATAGACGATGGTATAACGACTCGAGGTCCCATCATCAACAGCCCTTTAACCACTGTCAGCTCTGCTCTATGAGCAAAATAAGGGCTGACTAAACCCTTGACATTATGTTTTTCAGGCCAACCTTCAGCTACATAGTTCATAATATGCCTGCATGCTTCATCCTCCTGTTGATGGATCATAATATCATCTAATTTGCTATCACTGATAGGCATTCCAGCTATGACTTGATGAGCATATAAGTTCACTTCCTCATGAAATGAATCACCTGATTTGGCTGGTGTTGGAGAACGGGATAGCGTGTCGGCAGTGTACAACAGTTTTCCTGGCACATGAACAGGTGTGAACGAGTATCTCATGAGCCTCATTCTCATTCGTTGAATACGTACGGGTAGTTGATCCAACTCCTTCGTGGATAGCAGTGGTACAAGAGGCTTATGATCAGTCTCTAGTATAATATCCTTTCCCAGAATGTAATCTGTGAATCGTTCACATGCGAAGGTACTAGCTAAGGCCTCCTTTTCAATCTGGGCGTACCTTTTCTCTACATCCAGAAGGCTTTTGGACGCATACGCCACTGGCGCCCACCTGTCACCGTGCTTTTGCAAAAGCACTCCGCCAAGTCCGTATGAAGACGCATCTGCTGACACCTTGGTCTCTAGTGAAGGATCATATATTTGCAACACTGGGCTGCTCGTCAAGCATTGTTTAATCTCTTTAAAAGCCTGTTCCTGTGCTGGACCCCAGCACCATGCACTGTGAGAGCTCAAGAGTTCACGTAGAGGTTGTGTCATAGTAGCAAGGTTGGGTACAAACTTCATGAGCTGGTTCACTGTACCCATCAGACCTCTTACCTCACTCACATTCTCTGGAGCACGCATTTTCAATATAGCCTCAACCTTCTCTGGAGAGCTTTCCACACCATTAACTCCGATCCGATGACCTAGAAAGTCAATCTGGCTTTTGCTGAATTGGCACTTATCCTTATTCAAGGTGACACCTGCTGCTTTCAGCCGTGTTAATGTCTGTACGAGTCTCTCGTCATGTTCCTCCTGGTTCTTTCCGAACACGACAATGTCATCCATGAGACATACCACACCTTGTTGACCACCTAGTATTCGGTAGATCTCACTCTGAAACTTCTCAGGGCCAGATTTGATACCGAAGGGAATTCGCTTATATCGAAATCGACCAAATGGTGAGATGAACGTGGTCAGTTTCCTTGAATCTTCATCCAAGCAGATTTGGTGGAAGCCCGCATTGGCATCCAGTTTAGAGAAAACCTTAGCACCTCCCATCAGAGCAATTGTATAATCCACTGTGGGGAGCATGATTCTTTCTCTCTTCACTACTTCGTTAAGCTTCGTGAGATCCACACAGATCCTCACTTTGCCATTTCCTTTAGGCACCACGACCATAGGAGAACACCATTCCGATGGTTCTGTGCACCGTTCTATAACATCTAGCTCGATAAGCTTGTCAAGTTCAGCTTTGGCTAGAGGAAGTAGTGGAATAGATATCCTCCTGGGAGTCATCACACTGTATGGCTCTGCGTTTTGCTCGATCTTAATCTTATATTCTCCTTCTAGCTTTCCTAAGCCTTTGAACATTGATCCGAACTCCGCTGACTGGATAGGATCTGACGTAACTTTTCCAATGAACTTAACGACACCTAGATCTGCACAAGCGTCTCTACCTAGCAATAGAGAGCCTTTGGGGAACACATATATATCCTCTGTGATTGTCTGATCACCTTTCTTTAGTTCTGCAGTAAAGAATCCAAGAGTTGAAAGGTTGCTTTGATCTGGGCCACTAAGAGGCCTGTCAGGCTTCTGCAAAATGAAGTGTGGAAACTGTGTATCATACACAGCTTTGGAAATGACTGTCACATCTGCTCCAGTATCAACAGCAAATTTCAGGCTCTGACCTGACACCTGGACTTCCGTAAACCAAGCACTCCTACGTTTCCTGTTGTTGATACTCTCAATAGAGTAACTTTCATCACTGATGCTTCCTAAGAAGTAGTACTCATCTGAGTCAGACTGCACTTCTGCTACCTCTTGTACAGACCCTTTTCCTTTACTACTCCTGCAGACCTTGCCCCAATGTCCTGGGCGTTTGCACTTGTTACATTTACTGTCTTTTGCAGGGCATCTTTCTCTGGGGTGCACCTCCTTTCCACACCACCGGCATGACCGGCTATTCGACGCCTGGGAGCAATTTGATGCACTTCTTTGCTGCCCGTTACTACGTGGTCCCTTGTCACGAGGGCCTCCTTTCCGCCTATGTTGAACTGCCTGCACTTTAGAAGTCTCTCCTTTTATATCCTGAGCCCACCTTCCAGAACATTCTTCTGCTCTACACTCATTTATCGCTTTTTCTAAAGTCAGTTCACCATCTCTCAACAGCCGTGCTCTGACCTTATCACTATTTATACCCAATACGATCTTATCTCTGACAAAATCGTCCTTTAGTTCACCGTAGGCACACGTAGACACGAGAGTGTTAATTTGTGATAAGAAATTATCGAAACTCTCACCTTCTGATTGCGTATACCTGTGAAACTTGTAACGTTCATAAGTAACATTTGTTTTCGGCGTGCAGAACCTCTGGAATTTCTCCAGAATTAATTCCGGATCCAGTTTGTCCTCTGCTGGTACATGTTCCTCCCCTTCGGGGTCACCTACCGCTGGAGCCCATGTGAAGCCATTGTAGATTTTCAGCGCCTCCTCACCTGCGAGATTTAGCAGTATAGCACTTCTCCTTTCCTTACTGGCAGTAGATAATCCAATGGCGTTCACATATAATTCGTACTGCTGCTTGAACAACTTGAAATTCTCACTTGCATTTCCCGATAGACAAAGAGCTTTCGGTGGTGGAAGATTCGTAGCCATATTTCCGCGTAATTCCTGATCACTGATCGCTAAATATCCGTTCTGGACACAGTTTATATCTTCTTGTTCACTTCTGACACCATGTGGTGTTCGGATGGCACGAGAAACGGAGATATATTCTTTGATTTCAACACAGAACTTTTAATAACTTCTAACATGTGTCGTCGCCATTACCGGAAGTGATCATACATCGAATCATGAACGGAAGCGAGGCTGAATTAATGTAAACGTAAATCGAATACAGCACAGGTTGGGAATACCTAGGAATTCCTAGGAATTCCCAGTCCGAATTTACCGTGAAAATTCACACCTTTATTCCTAGGAATTCCTAGGAATTCCAAAAGTCATTTCGCAAGGGAAACGGTTGACCAAAAATAAAAACGGTCAGCCCGAAACGTTAAACAGTTGACCAAAGTCCAAAAACGGATAGCTTAAACCGAGAAACGGTTGACCAAAATCGACAAACGATGAGCCAAAAATTAATGTTTAACGGCTGTGATTGAGCCGACGAGATCTTCTGCGGAAAAACTTTCAGAGTGACAACGGAAAATTATCCTTTAAAGCGAAAACAATGAGCATGATAATTTGAAAAAAAAAATCACTAGCATATACTTGCGCATTTTATTTCTGGGTTAATTACTGCCGCTTTCGTGTGACATTCATGAAATAAGCGCAATTTACTGAGAATAGTTTCGCTGCCGAATATCCTGAACGGCTACCGCGAGAAACTCAATCTTCTCCTTTGTTTATTCTTATTATTATTGAAAATGAACTTCATTTTTTCCTGTTCGGAAGTTTCGCAAAACAAATTTGCATATGCAATGCCGCCACCTTGTCTGAAGCCGAAACGTTTCAAGGTCAAATAACGCAATGAATTTCCATTGCAAATAAAAGGTCGAATTGGTGTCACGCACCAAGCGGGGCCGTTAAAATGATTGTCAATAAAACCAAGAGAAATGAATCAAGATGATATAAACAGAAAGAGAGAAGCCGATTTAGCAGTCCATCAATGAGGAACAATTTAAAACTATGTGACGGGAACCAAGAGAGGGTTATCTCGATTCCACTAAACCTGTAATCAAGATCAGTCGCACTGTTCTGATCGAACAAAGTCGATGGCAGGGTCATGGTCAAATGAATGGCTTCATTGCAATTGGCTCTCGATGCTCTTGGTTTTTACAAACGGATATTTCAACTTAATTTGTTTGTCAAAGGATGCGACGGAAACTCGCTTACTATGATCACGCAAAAGATAAAACCGAAATATGATTCGGTCTTTCTGTATTTCAAGAACCGGCGAGTATCGAGCGAATGTAAGATTTATACTTCGAACTGCCCGTAAAAGAATGATAGGCAAACAGTCCAAAGCTTTCCGTGAAACTTTAAACGGATGGCTTTTTTTTTTAAACGGATAAGCAAACCGTTTAAATGTTTTTGCTAGAGCGTTGAACGGATGCAAATTTTTTTAAACGGATGAGCAAACCGCTTAAACGTTTTGGCAAAAGCGTTAAACGGATAGAAACTTTTTTAAACGGATAAGTAAACCGCTTAAACGTTTTAGCTAAAGCGTTAAACGGATGCAAATTTTATTAAACGGATAAGCAAACCGTTTAAGCGCTTTCACGAACCGTTTAAACGGATATAAACGGATAGTAAACGGTTTTGCAGTTTAAACGGAAAAGCGTTAGTGTCCGTTTTCCCATGGAGGGTCACATTTAGCAACATAATTTTCGTATATATTATCTTGATGTTTATCAGGGTGTTTATTAAGTTAATAAGAATTACACGCACTGTACATTGTATTTTGGGAGTGAAATGGTGCTTGTGTTAAAGTGTACAAGCTGGTCATTAATTACTTTTGAAATTCTTCCACATTTTCACTTCTCTTTTACAGTACCTTCTTCAATTACCCAAATAACACAAGATCAGAATGTAACCGAAGGTGACAATTTAACTTTGACATGTAATGCATCTGGAAGGCCTCAACCAAAGGTGTCTTGGATTAAGCCCTGTGGTCAGCGTCAGTATGGACACATGTTGGAGTTTACAAACATTAACAGGAGTCAAGCTGGTGAATACAAATGTGAAGCCAGTAACGAGTGTGGTAATGCAACAGAGACGGCAACTATTGATGTGCAGTGTAAGTACATGTGAATGTTATTCATTGTTACATCTTGTTTCTTTTTTGCTCTCTGTCACAGTTTACCAATTTGCTTTTTAATCACTTTATTAATGGAGAGACTTGTTTATTCGTAGCTTCAGCATCAGCCAAGGAAAGAGGATGACTCCTTGGCCAATTCATTCTACGTAACTTGCAAAGTCCAATGAAATTGAAATATAAATTGTCTCTTTTGTCCTTAGACAAAGCAGAGAATGTCCAGTTAATGAATTCTGCCATGAATGACAAAGCATGTATGGGAAAAGTCATCAGTTTTACTTGTTCAGCTGATGCTAATCCAAGAGTGACGTCATACCAGTTGTTTGAGAACAAAAAGGCCATTTTAAACACAAGTGCCTCGGGGACGTGGAGTAAGACTTTGGAAAGTGAAGGAGTGTTCATCTACAAATGTGTGGCTAACAACTCTCTAGGATCAGAATACAGCATGAATGTTCCTTTCACTGTAAATGGTAAGCAAATTAGTCGCTAACACTCTTTAGGAGTCTACCATTAAGCAACATAATTTTTGTATACGTGCGTGATCTTAATTATCTTGATGATTGTCAGGGGTTATTAAGTTGACAAGAATTACATGCGCTGTACATTGTATTTTGGGAGTGAAATGGTGCTTGTGTTAAAGTGGACAAGCTGGTCATTAATTACTTTTAAAATCCTTCCACATTTTCACTTTTCTTTTACAGTACCTTCTTCAATTGCCCAAATAACACAAGATCAGAATGTAACCGAAGGTGACAATTTAACTTTGACATGTAATGCATCTGGAATGCCTCAACCAAACGTGTCTTGGATTAAGCCTGGTGGTCAGCGTCAGTATGGACACATGTTGGAGTTTACAAACATTAACAGGAGTCAAGCTGGTGAATACAAATGTGAAGCCAAAAACGAGTGTGGTAATGCAACAGAGACGGCAACTATTGATGTGCAGTGTAAGTACATGTGAATGTTATTCATTGTTACATCTTGTTTCTTTTTTGCTCTCTGTCACAGTATACCAATTTGCTTTTTAATCACTTTATTGATGGAGAGACTTGTTTATTCGTAGCTTCAGCATCAGCCAAGGAAAAAGGTCGACTCCTTGGCTACTTCATTATACGTAACTTGCGAAGGCCAATGAAATTGTAATATAAATTGTCTCTTTTGTCCTTAGACAAACCAGAGAATGTCCAGTTAATGAATTCTGCCATGAATGACAAAGCTTGTACGGGAAAAGTCATCAGTTTTACTTGCTCAGCTAACGCTAATCCAAGAGTGTCGTCATACCAGTTGTTTGAGAACGAAAAGGCCATTTTAAACACAAGTGCCTCGGGGACGTGGAGTAAGACTTTGGAAAGTGAAGGAGTGTTCGTCTACAAATGTGTGGCTAACAACTCTCTAGGATCAGATTACAGCATGGATATTCCTTTCACTGTAAATGGTAAGCAAATTAGTCGCTAACGCTTTTTAGGAGTCTACCATTAAGCAACATAATTTTTGTATACGTGTGTGATCTTAATTATCTTGATGTTTGTCAGGGGTTATTAAGTTGACGAGAATTACATGCGCTGTACATTGTATTTTGGGAGTGAAATGGTGCTTGTGTTAAAGTGTACAAGCTGGTCATTAATTACTTTTAAAATCCTTCCACATTTTCACTTTTCTTTTACAGTACCTTCTTCAATTACCCAAATAACACAAGATCAGAATGTAACCGAAGGTGACAATTTAACTTTGACATGTAATGCATCTGGAATGCCTCAACCAAACGTGTCTTGGATTAAGCCTGGTGGTCAGCATCAGTATGGACACATGTTGGAGTTTACAAACATTAACAGGAGTCAAGCTGGTGAATACAAATGTGAAGCCAGTAACGAGTGTGGTAATGCAACAGAGACGGCAACTATTAATGTGCAGTGTAAGTACATGTGAAAGTCATCCATGGTTACATCTTGTTTCTTTTTTGCTCTCTGTCACAGCATACCAATTTGCTTCTCCATCACTTTATTGATGGAGAGACTTGTTTATTTGTAGCTTCAGCATCAGCCAAGGAAAGAGGATGACTCCTTGGACACTTCATGATACGTAACTTGCAAAGGCCAATGAAATTGAAATATAAATTGTGTCTGTTGTCCTTAGACAAAGCAGAGAATGTCCAGTTAATGAATTCTGCCATGAATGACAAAGCATGTACGGGAAAAGTCATCAGTTTTACTTGCTCAGCTGATGCTAATCCAAGAGTGACGTCATACCAGTTGTTTGAGAACGAAAAGGCCATTTTAAACACAAGTGCCTCGGGGACGTGGAGTAAGACTTTGGGAAGTGAAGGAGTGTTCATCTACAAATGTGTGGCTAACAACTCTCTAGGATCAGATTACAGCATGGATGTTCCTTTCACTGTTAATGGTAAGCAAATTAGTCGCTAACGCTTTTTAGGAGTCTACCATTAAGCAACATAATTTTTGCATACGTGTGTGATCTTAATTATCTTGATGTTTGTCAGGGGTTATTAAGTTGACGAGAATTACATGCACTGTACATTGTATTTTGGGAGTGAAATGGTGCTTGTGTTAAAGTGTACAAGCTGGTCATTAATTACTTTTAAAATCCTTCCACATTTTCACTTTTCTTTTACAGTACCTTCTTCAATTACCCAAATAACACAAGATCAGAATGTAACCGAAGGTGACAATTTAACTTTGACATGTAATGCATCTGGAATGCCTCAACCAAACGTGTCTTGGATTAAGCCTGGTGGTCAGCATCAGTATGGACACATGTTGGAGTTTACAAACATTAACAGGAGTCAAGCTGGTGAATACAAATGTGAAGCCAGTAACGAGTGTGGTAATGCAACAGAGACGGCAACTATTAATGTGCAGTGTAAGTACATGTGAAAGTCATCCATGGTTACATCTTGTTTCTTTTTTGCTCTCTGTCACAGCATACCAATTTGCTTCTCCATCACTTTATTGATGGAGAGACTTGTTTATTCGTAGCTTCAGCATCAGCCAAGGAAAGAGGATGACTCCTTGGACACTTCATGATACGTAACTTGCAAAGGCCAATGAAATTGTAATATAAATTGTCTCTTTTGTCCTTAGACAAAGCAGAGAATGTCCAGTTAATGAATTCTGCCATGAATGACAAAGCATGTATGGGAAAAGTCATCAGTTTTACTTGTTCAGCTGATGCTAATCCAAGAGTGACGTCATACCAGTTGTTTGAGAACGAAAAGGCCATTTTAAACACAAGTGCCTCGGGGACGTGGAGTAAGACTTTGGGAAGTGAAGGAGTGTTCATCTACAAATGTGTGGCTAACAACTCTCTAGGATCAGAATACAGCATGAATGTTCCTTTCACTGTAAATGGTAAGCAAATTAGTCGCTAACGCTTTTTAGGAGTCTACCATCAAGCAACATAATTTTTGTATACGTGCGTGATCTTAATTATCTTGATGATTGTCAGGGGTTATTAAGTTGACGAGAATTACACGCACTGTACATTGCATTTTTGAAGTGAAATGGTGCTTGTGTTAAAGTGTACAAGCTGGTCATTAATTAATTTTAAAATCCTTCCACATTTTCACTTTTATTTTACAGTACCTTCTTCAATTACCCAAATAACACAAGATCAGAATGTAACCGAAGGTGATAATTTAACTTTGACATGTAATGCATCTGGAATGCCTCAACCAAGTGTGTCTTGGATTAAGCCTGGTGGTCAGCGTCACAATGGACACATGTTGGAGTTTACAAACATTAACAGGAGTCAAGCTGGTGAATACAAATGTGAAGCCAGTAATGAGTGTGGCAATGGAACAGAGACTGCAATCATTCATGTGCTGTGTGAGTTTGGATGGTTTATTGCTTTTACTGTCGTTACTTTGAACTTGAGATCTTAATTGGTGTACTTTAACAGTACCGCTTCGGAAATCTGACAGCATTTTATCTGAATTTGTATCAGAAATAAAACGCTTTAATATCTTATGACTTTTTGATGATTTGTTCCTTTTAAAGATACACCAAGAATAACAAACATTTCTGATGAGCAGATCGTGAATAATGGTGACGTGGTGAGTTTGTTTTGTATAACGGAAGGTAATCCAGCACCAAAGATAACTTGGACAAAAGTTGCTGATAACAGTCAAGTGAACTTTCCTTTGACCATCCGTGATAGTCAGGATGAAGGAATGTACAGATGTACAGCTGAGAATGGTGTTGGAAGCCCTGTAACTAAGTTTGTCAACATGACAGTACATTGTAAGTGGTGTAGTTTATGGCAGTTATGATTGTCTTTTGTTTAATCTCAAGCTTTTACATAATGTTGGCCTTCAATAGGTATTGGTTCAGACTGATACCTTAGTTTTGACATAAAGAAATTTTCAATTGAGTGTCGATTTTGGTTTTACGTAACTCAGCTCACTGATTGGTCCAGCAAACTCGCGCCATTCTCTCAACCAATCAGATGCAAAGCTAAAATCAACCGCAACTTTGTCTTTGTTTTCCCGCACCTCAAGAAGTCTGCTTGTTTTCAATTCGTGTTCTCATTGGCTAATGATAATGTTAACCGTATTGGCCGCTGTGATTATATTTGTTTTGGTTTTTCGACTCACGATTAAAAACTGCTCCTGAGTAACAAAATCACCAAATCCTTTTTTGCTTCTTTTGAGACTCATTTAGCTTCCTTATGTTATAATTTAACAAACTTTTGCTGTTAAATTATAATTATACATGCATGTCTTTTGGTAGTGTTCTGGGCCCAGTAGTATAAAGGTCAGATAACGAAATTCAACGGATAAATCGCTATCCAGCGGATAAGTGATAGCAAAACGTGTCACACTATCCACCGGACAGAGATCCAGTGGATAGCGTTGTCTAACCTTCGAAAAACCAGTGCCCGGTAAGTGTCACAGATACATGCATGTGTTGGTACGTTTGTGTTGTGAAATTGCGGACAACAGTCAAGTCACTACTTATCCAGAGTACAATTAAAAATCCAAAGGAAATTCAACGGGTAAACTCTAACTTGTACAGTGCAGGTACAGTTATGAACTAATTCAAAGAGGTTTAGGTATATGATTCTATGCTAAACTCCCTTCTTAACCAGAGGACTACTAACTTTGAATCTTTGTAATGTGCCTTATAGTTCCAGCTGCAATTGTGGCCATGGGTAATCACACTGTTGTTAAGAATGGAACTATTGAACTTTATTGTTATGCGTCTGGAATGCCACCTGCTACTGTGTTATGGACTCATGTAAAATCAGGCAAAACGTGGAACCAGAAAAAATGGACAGTTAGCGATATCCAAGTGGAGGAACTTGGAGAATATAGGTGTAATGCCAGCAACAAATATGGAGGAGATATCAAAAGTACATTTATCTTATATGAAGGTGGGTGAGTCAAGTTGATATGGGAAATGCTTCGCTTACAGAATGTAAAGAAGTTGTTTGCTGGTATTGCTGGGTTACTAGTAAATACATATTTGCTATGAAATTACTTGGAACCTGTTTGGCCCAAATCAGGCATGGGGATTACCGGTCTCTGAGTCCAACATATTTTCGATATGGTCACAGCTCTAATAACTCAAAATTATTTGATCCATAATGTAGACATTCCGGAGAAATATGAAGGTTCTTCCAAAACTCTGTCAAAATTTTAAAATTAAATTACAACTCTAAACTGCTTCTTAAACTTAAAATAGTTTATTTATGTCAATTTAGAGTTTTGTTTTGTTTTGATTTTTTCTTCTTGAATAAATTTAGCATCTGTACTTGCCCTATGATATTTGTTGTCTCCAAAGAGCTTCAGCATATTTAGAACATGGAAATGTAATTTTTCGTGATTTTTAACTCTCATTCTTTACAGGTGGTTTTTGTGAGAAACGATGTATTGATGGGAAATCGTGTCTTAAGTTTGGAGCCACATACGTTTGTATCTGTCCTAAAGGGAAAACAGGAGAAAAGTGTGAGAAAACAGGTTGGAACAACTTTTAAATTTGTTGCAGAGAAAAAGCCACTCCTGTTGCATTTGATTCATTTTGCTATCTTTCCAACCTTAAATTAAGTGCTTGTACAGTTTAACCATACTCTTCTTCTACTGATATCTTCGTTTTACACGCGGTTGTGCCTATGTATTTAATGATACCCCGCATGAAGATCATCGTTTTAGAAAATTTTGTATACCTGATATATATGCTACATTTACATAGACAGATAGACTGATTATTCAGACTTGATGCTGATCTCTAATGAATCAGTCTTTAACACTCCAAAGCACAGACTTAAACTTAGCTCAACACATACTTTGAAAATTGATGTTGGTCCCTATTGAATCAGCCTTTAACCTTCCAGAGGATACACTTACATTTAGCCATACGCATATTCAAATTTTGTACATTTGTTTTTTGTTTTTTTTTTTGCGACTACATGCCCAGTGGAAACCCAATTGCCTTTCTTCTTGCATTTAGCCAGGTAGTGGTGTTTCCGCAACGTGGATAAGTTCGTTTGATTTGTCTGCTGTGCAAAGCTTTGAGATGAACTGAAGGTCTTCGATGTTTTATCCCCTTTTGAGGTGTTATTTTTTATTTTGCTTTTTGTAATGTTCATGTTTCTCTTGTTCCTAACAGATACACCTAAGAAAGACTTTGTTGTGGGACTTAAACTCAAGGGAGAGTTCAAACAAGCATATGAAGACTTGGAAAATCCAGAGACAAAAACGCTTGTCAAAAAGATTGAAAAAAATGTGAGTGCTTTGGTAAAAATAATTATGATTAACTTGAAGATAGTATTGTAATATTTTAAGGACAGAAATAATTATTTTGGAATACAGCCCATTGCATATCATGATTTAAAATAATTTAGTAAGGTGTACATATGCACCAGACTACTGCAAGGCCCTATCCGATTTCTACACGGACACCTTCTCACTCAGAATTAGGGGAAGTGTGGTGCTTTTCAATTAGAAATTAATGTTTCTTTTATTGGGATAAAAAATTTATTTCGTACGAAGGGCTTCGCTTTTAATGTCTTTTTAAAACAGCAGATCGGGGCATAAATTTCTCCTTGTCAGTACATAGAAAGTAAAGAAAATAGAATTGAAAGTTTTTTGTTTTTGTCTTTTCCAGATGATGAAAGAATTCAATGGCACTGGTCTCGCTAGCGTTAAGGTGATCAAACTGAGGTAATACGTTTCCAAACTTTGTGTGCGTTAAATCAGAAACTCTATGGTTAATTTTGTTCATTGTGCAGTGTTTGCAATTTTGATGCATATGAAGCTCTGAGGGCACAAGCCAATCATTATTTTAACGTCAAGAGATTATAGACTAAGCGAACTATAATCTCTTGCTTAACGTACATGTCGTACAGGGGAGTACGTGTGATGCTGGAGGATTTTATCGCTGGTATCATTTATAGATCACTTAGAACGTCCTTCTCAAAGCTGCATTATAATTTGCGAGTAATATGTCGCAACTCAATGAATAGAACAGGGTTTGTTAAGAAATGCAGCGAGTCATATGTGTACTTTAGACACCCAAGACAATGAGCTGTTCTGGAGAACAAACCTTAAATAATCTCCAGTTTGTGAACCAGATCCTCCTAGTGATTTTTATGGTTTTAAGATTAAATTAAATTTCAAATTCACGAGGAATTTTTTTAAAAGACAAGGTAATGACATGACTCATGCCATCATCAGTTTATTGTGTTGCCTCTTTTGACTTTTATTTAGACGTTACTTAAACAGTATGCTATCAGTTTAAATCGGTAGTTCAATTGGTACCGTTACAATAGTTGACACTCGTCTGCGCAAATGTAACACTTGGAAAGTTAACCTTTTTTCCCTTTCCTTTTTTTTTTTTGGGAAGTGAATTGAAGTTATCATGCATCTGAGTATTCAGCATAGGTTTCAAGCGGCTCATGTGCAATGACTCCTGTAATTTTATGCAATGAGTTGTTTGGGCTGCGTCTAGAATCTTAAAGCTCTCAGCTGAACATTTTGACTTAGAGCTAGGAAGACACAACTGCTTTACGATTAAAATGAAATATCGAAATTTGGGTATTGAAAGGATGGGAGGCAAGATTGGAAGGAGTAGAGCTAGAATATTTATCGAGGAAGTGCAGGTTTAAATTGCAGCGCCTAAAGCCCCTCGGCACATCACTATTTATTTGTCTTTTCATCTAAAAGTGTTTGATTTCTTGCTTACCTCTCAGGCAAGGAAGTATCATTGCTGACTTGGAACTAAAATTTAACAATTCTGTCGGAGAAAGTAATGTAAATGCATTGCTGACACAGGCAGCGAATAAAGGAAAAATTGGCGATATGGAAGTTGAAGAGTTTAGCGTTGGAAATAATTTCCCAGGTTAGTTCTCTTGTCTTCGTCAATTGTTGCTGTTTTGCAGATCACGGCATTTTGCTTAGTTAATCTCCATTATTCGACAAGCCAGATTTTGGGAGACACAAATGATGACTTTGTACTTTGAAAGCTAACTTTTTGAGGTGTTTTGAACAAAGTCAGAGTTTAACATTTCCTTGCGCTGGCTTAACCGCATTTGTAATTACTAGGTCCGGGATTTCTTTTCCCTTGGCACCCGTAATGATGAGTGAAAATGTGCCAGGGTGGCTTAGAATTTAAAACTGAATAAAATGAGGCTTTTTTTTTATGTTTCAGGGCCAACTACAACTTCACAACCACCCGAGGACTGTGGAACCTTCTTTGAGGGAGAAGATTGTAAAAAAGGTAGGGATTAAATTTTTTTTTATCTTAAAATTAACCTATTGTGTGAAAATATAACGTTAGTAATAATGTTTTGTAGATTTTAGTGAAAGGGGAGATGGCCATGATCTTGGCGCGAAATCACGAAAGACAAGATTGGCATGTAAATTGTCAACCACTATTTTAATGATATAGCGTACTGATTGACCAATCAGAGGGCATGTATTTCATTAATCACGTTGGTGATTTCACTCAAAAAGACATTCTCACCGATTGTATAACAAGTTCAAATGATTGCAAGCTTCTAACGTTTTCCAAACTTTTTTGTGTTTTCCAAAATAGTACATTTTTGGATAAATCAATGATTTTTCTCTGCATGTTTTGCTAATCTCAAAAAATTAATAGTCAAATTTTGCAGACAAAATTTAAAATGAATTCAAAATTTATGTTTCCCTCTGCAAGATTTAACATGTCCGTAAGAAAGTATGTGTTAATGGTCAACTATGATAAGATGTAAAGGTAATCTATGTAATCTGCAAAGAGTCAGTCACTGGATGTTGCAGAAATTCTGCGTCCACTCATACACTGGATATCGCAGAAATTCTGCAACCACTCATACACTGGGTGTAGCAGAAATTCTGCAACCATTCAGACACTGAACGTCGCTGAAATTCTTCAACTATTCATACACTGGGTGTGGCAGAAATTCTGCAACCATTCATACACTGGATGTTGCAGAAATTCTCAAACACTTGTACACTGGGTGTCGCAGAAGTTCTGCGACACAATTTCAGTCCAGTTCAGAACAATTTTAAAAGATTTGTATATGTCACAAATAGAGCACAAATATATCATTTAAATCTTGCATGAACTTGGAAAAGATCACAAGGGAAATTAATGCTCAACTATCTAATGAAAGCCTTAGACCCTACACTATCCAGGGGAAAAATGCTAAATTGACATAATCACAGATTTTAATTAATATCTCTACCAGTGTTTACGAGAGGGAATTATGCTACATGTGTATCACAATTAATCAATTTGCTGGACCCTTTGGAGTATCACCTCCTGAGAGGAAACTTAAGGTATGAACAAAATGTTTATACATGACTCGTGATTATACATGGCTCGTGATTAAGACGAAAGTTAAATATCACGCGTGAATTTTACTGAAAGATGTTACGTTATGTCACGTTATTCGTGAATTTATGAAACTGTGTAAGGGGAGATTTGATATCCTGAAGTATACTTGAAACCTCAAGATTTCAATAAACCTTGCACACAAGATGAGAAGTTAGAAAATTTCCCTTTTTATCCGTGACGCGTGAACTGATTTTTCGAAAATTCGCCTGCAATACCTTACCGGTCTTCTTTCAGCTCAAATTATTTCCAACGAATTCCAGGGGTGCGTTCCAATTTTGCTTCAGTAAACTCATGGCAAATGCTATTTTGGAAAACACAAAATATTTTGGAAAACGTTTAATATGATACACACTCTGATTTCTGTACCTTGCGCTCACTGCGATGACATCGTGATAAAATTAGTGATCAGGTACCCTAGATGGTGTAGTGATAAGACAGAGCTTGCCTGTGGCCAGGGTTTGATTCTCGGAAAGTCTTGGTAGTTCCCATTCAGCAAACGGGTTTTATTGTGTTTGCTGTGTTCACATTCAGCATCGAGGTATATAAAAAGTGTAATTCGAACAACTACAATTTCGGGAAATTGAAGACAATAGAACTGTTTTTTTAGCCAGTAGCCTCATTATTAATCCATAAGTTTCAATTTTAATCAAAGTTTCGAGCCCGTTTTGTTAACGCGACTATCGAGAAACCGGAACCAAGTGTCATTTTTTTGTTAAAAGTTTCGTTCTGGCGAGGATACTTCTCCTCGTTCTCCTTCCTCCAATCCCCACGTCAAACTCCAATTTGACCTAGAAACAGGGAATGGGAAGGGCTCCCATGCTCATATCCACTCGGAACTTAATTGAATTTGATCATCAATTTATCAATTTTCTTGTAAGATTTACTGGAGTTTATTACGTCCATTTTGAAATCACTGGTGGTCCTGGTCGGCGCGATTTATTTACGCATCGCACTATTGTTTGCTCTAAATCGCATCTTTTCCTAGTCAATGAGAAAGCTTTTCTAAAACGCAACGACCAATTAGATTTCATGGCTTGTTTAAAGTAATCAATCAAATCGCAACAAAATAAAAAAAGGCAACATTGAATCATTTACAAACCAATCATTTAAAGTAACCAATCAAATCGCAACAAAATGAAAGGCAACATTAAATCATTTACAAACCAGCTCTGTACCGGATCAGTAGAATATTGGTTACATTTTGCGCTTCATAAACGGATGTAATAGAGCTGCAATTGAACTCCGTGTTGTGCAATCTTAGTTTTGATTTCAAATGACGGGTATGATTTCAGACCAAATTGCACTCCATTCATTTAAATTACAATTATAAACTGTGCTTGGCCATATAACTCCATGCTATTTATTCATGATCTTTTCCAGCGAAGCCTGGTTTGATTGTACTCTGCGTGATTGGAGGTGTGGCAGTTTTGGCAATCATCGTAGCAATAATAGCTTACGGTTTGCACAAGAAAAAATCAAACGTTGCATCCTTTTCAAATGGTAAGCCTATCATAATTCTTTTTTTTTTCTAACGGTGATTTTTTTATTTATTTACTTTTTATTTTTATTATCACTTCCTTTTAGTTCTGGCCTTATTGTTGATGATGTTTCTCTCTCTCTCTCTTTTTTTTTTTTTTGAGGGGGGGAGGGGGTAGAGGAAAAGTTATACTTTTTTATTCCCTGGAGAAATGATTCGGTACCGGCAATCTGTTTGAGATGTGGAACAAAATACCAGAAATCGGACAAACGTGAGTGTTCCTAAGGGGAAATTAGTTCTAATAATCTAACTGGGATAGAAACAGCTGGTAAAAATGGGTAACACATTGTTTTCTTTTCTGATTCGTTTGGGTTGTTCCACGATGCCGAAACTGTAATAATGGATGCCACAGAATTTTGAAAAATAATAATTTTAAGAAAAGATGAGGGGAGAGCAAAAAAAGAAACAGATCAATTCTGTTCTGGAAGTAGAAATGACTTTTTGTTTTTGACTCGTAGTTAACTATGCACCAAGGGCCGATCCAGACGGGTGAGACATTTGTTTTGGAAAATGATTTATAATGTATAGTTGCCGCAATGTTAGTTAAATACGCAGTAATGGTAAAAACTGAAATCGTCGTGCTCTTTTGTGATGTAAGCCTGCTAAAGCAAAGCAAGCGCTCTTTTAGGCCGTAAGCAAGATCACAGGCTGCGATATATTTTAGGAGGAGTTTGATCGAAGGTTCCTCTTCATATACGTACATACAAACAAACAAGTCAACACCCCCCCCCCTTCCCCCCTCAAAAAAAAAAAAGAAAAGAAAAAACAAGATTGAGCGACGAGTTTAACGTAATAATCGTTTTAACGTAAGATTGAAGACCACCTTGGGTTAATTATCTCTATTTTTGGTCTTGTTTTTCTACCAACTTTCCTGTTCTTGACATTTTGGATTGAACTAAAATGTTAGGGAATTAGGGACTTTATTGTTGTGAGAAAGGAATGCTACAATTAAAAGAACAACGTAAACTTACAGGTACATGGTAACTTGTGATAGGGACAGTCACCTTCGATATGGCTCCGGCCTTGGCTTTCTGTGAGATTCTTTGTCTATTTCGTAGCTTTTCTTGATATGAATTGTGAAAGTCAAATACGAATGAATCTTCTATATAGTCAATTTCCATAAATCTTCTATCCTAAGTCAGTAACATACGTGGACTTTTGAAGAAAACAATTAATTTCACAAGTTTATATATATATATCAACTTGCCTCTTTTTGGTATGATAGCACTGCTGGTTCAGCAGAGAGGACTCTTCAAGGGAACAATTATGGAAATGTGAATTCAGGATACGAGTATGACAAAACGAATGGCCAGGACCACTCCACTGAAATGGTAACATTCAAGGGGACAAATCCAGCGCAGACTCCTGGGATTGCAATCAATGACTCCAGTATGACAAAGGTAAGGCGAGCTCAAAGTCATGTAGGTTCTACTTTTGTTCCACTATGTACGGCACTAGTTACTTCAATCTCATATTCGTGAAAAAGTTAATCATAGTGGATCCTTTTTCAGTTTATTTTAGTTTTTTTTTTGTGACTGTGTGTGTTCTCCCACCTTGAACAACAATTATTTTAAGACTCATATTTAAAATGCCGTAACTTTGCGGTGACCTACTTATGCCCACGTCTGGTACACCACTCCGGGATGTCATAAAGCCTCTACTGCACGCTTTTCACTCCGAAACTCGTGTTTCATTCGTATTCAACTAAAATCTTAATTTGCAGTTCATTTTGCAACAAACGCATAAATTGAGCCATGAAATGATAACGCATTAACTTACATCCAGTGCTAGTCTAGTGTCAAAACCAGCCTGGAAAAGTTGTCGTGTCCGGAAAATTTAAGCAATCAATAATCAATGAATGAATCAACGTTGTGCAACCGCATATTACAATCCTCGTGAATGCCTTTTGATGTTAACTAAACTTCACGCTGACTTTGAAAACTTAAAATGGCTACTGATAGTAGCCATCTTTAGATAATAAGATATGCCATAAGATATGCCCAAGACTAACGCTTCTGTGGTCAGGATCGCCTATTCCCAATCAAGTAAGAAACTTTTTACTGAATTGAACCCAGTCTTCGCATCCAAGCAATAATCAGCTGGATACCAAGGCACAATAATGGCTTATTGGAATTAAGAGGATGACAATCACCGAAGCAGTCCAAAATTTGTGACTCAAAGCCCCTAAGCACACATTTCTGAAGATAAAATGCCAGATTGGAGCTCAGTTCTTTCTATTCCAAAAGCTGGAGGACCTGTTCTTTTCGTAATGCACAACACAGAAAGAAGACGAGTTTCAGAGCCAGCACATAGGGAGCAATTCATCTTGTGTTCACAATGCCACTCGACAAGATTCAAGATTTGTTATCCACTCATGATATAACTTCCGTCACTACTTAAAGAAAATTGTTGAACAAGAATGAAGATAACATGTAACAGCTCTAACTTAAGTTTTGAACTATTAGATGAGCAATAGTTTTTAAAAATTCGATTAAAGTTATGAAAATAAATTTTTTTAGTACTAAAGGTCAAAAATCTAAATTCAGAAAAGTGCACTGCCTATTTACTAAAAAATGCTGAATATTACATTTTAAGTACTATTGTCGGATTCAGATTTTATTCAAGGCCTACGTGAAATAAACTGTTGTTTCTTTCAGTTTCATAAGCAACTGTTGTTGGGCGTTGTTATTTCTTCTTACACATTGTATTTTCCTTGCAGTGAGCAAGAAAGACGAAGCCAGTTCCGGCTTGGCGGATAAGCAGTTAAATCTAAATAAACCGATCTTTAGAGTAATATTCGTACACCTCAGAAACAATTTTTAGAATTTAAAAATGTTCTTAAGTGGTTTAGCACGTTTGCATAATTTTTACTTTTTGCAGAAATGAAATGCATTTTGTAACTTAAGTTAAGTCATCAGTAACGTTATTTCGATGCAATAATATAGATAAATGTTAGATAAGAAGGCACATTGTTTGTTAAAAGCGAGCAGTACTTGCCTTGAGTATGAATAACGTAAAACTAATGATTAGAAATAAAAGGAAAAGAAAAAAAGGACGTGTTTGTAGAAGTAGCGAGATAGAGTCGGGTCCTAGATGGACAAACTGAACAATTAGGCTATAAACCGCAACTAAATCTACCGAAGTAGTATCCATATACGAGGCATCGTCTTAGAAACCTTTCTTGAGCATACTGAGATATTTTCGTAACCTGTAAGTATTTTTCTAGGTTTAAAATCTAAGGGCTTCTGTCGTAGTTTCGTTTCGCTCCTTGTGTTCTTTTTTTCCAAGTAAACATCAAATTACATCTTTTCGCCAAATTTTAGAACACGAAAATAATTCAAGATAAGTGTTTGTAGATAACCACTCAACTGTGCGGTGTGTGGTGAAGTTTGAGTTTTAACGAGCAAGCTCCTGTATGTTGCATTCCACTTCATTCATAACTTTAGTTCTCGCAAATCATTGTCTTTTTCATGTCTTAAACTTGATGTTTTATCTAGTGATGATATAAGTGTTTTAAATCTTGTGGGTCGAATAAAATCTTACACGGTTAATTTTCATTGGCAGTCCAGGCCACTAAAATTGTGGTCGTAAAAATTTTGAGATAAAAGTAGCTTGAACTGATGGTATAATGTCAAAGGAATAATGCCACAACAAGATAAGGTCTAGTTTTAACGATAGCAATACAGAAATAGCTGATTGCATTTTAATAGGATATTTATAGCATTTATTTAATGAGTGTCCTAGGTATTATTTATTCAACTAGTCGCTAGGTGGTAATCATAATTTAGAAGGGAACACGACATAATTTTTTTTCATGTACGTAACAGTTAGATTATGAAAGCTCTCCATTTCTATAGCGTGATAGTTGATGAAGGAGAGGTCCAAATCCATTATCGTGCATAGTAAACGATATTGTTTTGGTATCAATGTACCTGTGGTTCAAACCTTAATAACAAGTTAAGCTTATGTTTTCATTGTAATTTGTTTGCATTCGCGCACCAAAAGGCTTCGAACTGTACTCACTATCTGTATATCATTGAACAGATAGCGAGTATTGTAACCGATCAGATTGCAACATTTGCGATGAAACAGCAATAGATTTATACTAAAATGTTCAAAGTCGTAACCCTTTTTTAGCTGTATAGTATTTGTGCATCGGCACGATAACATTTGTGTTAGTTAAAACATAATCATAATTATGATCATATAATTATATTATCCATTTTTAGCAGTTTTCTCGGTGAATGATTTTTAATCCTAAGAGGAAATTATTAAGAAACTTACTGGTCGACGATTAAACATCTTTACAGCGTGGTGTGTTATCAAAAAATATATCAGAACTATAGTTAATTCGTCAAACATCGAAGTAAGTATATTTAGCTGATTTTGTATCATTAAACTTGAGATTCGTCAATTAATTAAAGCAGTTTAAATGCATCTTTTTATGTTTATTTGTTGAGGGTTTTGGCATAGATGCTGTACCTTTTAAATGTGACCTGTGGGTCTGTAATTGTTGTTAAGCTCAGCACTGGCCATTGACTTCGTTTTTTTTAGTTATTATTTTACATGCCTGTGTTCTTCGCAGAGCGTGAGTTAACCCTTTGACCCTAAGAGTGACAACCATATAATTTCTCTTCGAAATATCACCTTTAACCACACAATAGAACACGAGAGGAAAGGAAAAGGAAGTGATTGGTTAAAAAATTCTCCTTTTCAGCATCATAGGTAATGTATAGAGCACAGCATAGAGACTATGCCTACTGATGTTCGAGTATAAACGGTAACGAGTGAGGGGTTTTGAAAATATGTTCAACTTTAAGGAGGTGACATTTTGATAAAATAGAGTCTTTCATCAATCTTTTTGTTGCCTGTTTCAGATTTCACAGGCTCCGCATCTTGAGATTGTTTTTTTCCACCCTTCATTTCAAAAATAGTACGCGCAGTTACCAAAAGTAAGGAATTTTTTGAACTGTGGAGAAAGGGCCGTGTTAACTATTTAATTCCCGAGTGGCTAGTATCCAATTTCCACTCAACATATCGCCGTTGAATCCCAAGGAGGCTGTGTAGTTAGGGCGCGTCTGGTGGTTTCGGGCTCTAGACTCCTGGCCCTCCATCCTGCCACTCACTGGATTTGTTCTCGGTTGCCCCAAGTTCAACTCCTTGGCTGCACTTTGTACACATGTACAGCCAACTGGCCTGCCTCCTTCCCGTTGGGGTTTTTTTTAATCAGCACGGTTCGTTTGCTTCCAATTTGTCCATATTGGCCCTTAAAAGAGGTCAGTTAAGTAAACTTACATACGAAACAGAATGAGAGCCATTTAAAAAGTTACGATTGTTTTAAAAAAACAAAATCTTTTTGTTAGTCACATAGGGAATGTGTAGGGAACAGTATAGAACATATACAGGTATGCAGGTTGACGTCAGGATGTTTAGGGTAAATGGATTTGACAGATCAAACAATTTCAACAATAGTATTTTCAACCATGTTTGGAGCTTTTTAAAACTGCGAATGGTAATCGCGGTGAGGCCGCAAAGAGGAAAAGGAGGAGAGGGCAAAGAGTTATAACAGGTAATTTGCACTAAAAAAAATTAGCCTCCCCCCTCTGGAATCTTGTTAACATTCTTGCAAATACTGTTGAATGTTGTTGATACAAAAGGGGCTTTCTTTATCTCTGTCCGGTGCTCTAGATCTAAGGCCAAAGCTTTTAGCAAAAGCTACACAGCAAACTCTCTGCTAATGGCCAGCTCTCTGCCGCCATCTCATTATGTCAAGTCACTTGTAGATTTTCTGTTGGTATGATTCTGTTTCTCTAATATTTGTTTCTTCGCAAAGCTTGAAACGATTTGTGCACTACTTAAATTAGTCTTTGTCAGACTTTCTTAAATGGAGATATACGAAAACGACGGCGGGCGAAAAATGGTGGGAATGGGGCCGTTTCCCAAGATGACCATCTAGCGTTGTTTGCCCGCCACCGACGAAGGGTTTAGAGGAGATTATAACCTTGCGACAGTTGCCTGGCAGTAAAGCTGACGTGTTGCAACATGCGATACCCTGCGCGAAATTGAGGGTGATCCTTTGGTATCGTCTACTGTTCAGGTCGCTTTGACAAAGTTGGATTGATTCAATGCCTTTTGCTGATTCTTCACCACCAGTCTTCCAGTAGGTATAAGTCTCTTGATACATTGTTTACGACTTTACATAATAATGTATCTGTGTTTATGCTGTAGCGTCCTTTGTGTGAAAATCTTTGAGGCGCGGTTGTCGTAAAGGAGGTTGAGATTTCTTTCCCTTGGCCTAGATCCTTTGTCCATATCGATAACTTTAAATAGATAAAACAAAAACCTAGTTCATTACTTCATGTCAGTCCTCGTCAGAACTACATTCCTTCTTCTTTCGGTTAAATTTCCTAACGTGTCTCAACACTTTTTTTCTATCAAGATAATCTGTTTTAACGGGATATGGAAACGTATGTGTAAAGCGTAACTAGGAGGAGAAAAAGCCAATTACACTTTGTTGGATGGTTCAGAACGATAACTAAAAGTTGTCTAAATACAACTACCTTTTTCATCAATGATGGCACCGGCTGGAATGATATAGGAGTTATATGCCATCCTGGCGATAACATTGTGATAGATAATAGAAATAATTAAAAGACGCTATTTAATATCAGTAGAAGTGATGAGGCCACCCTGAAAGTTTAAAAAGTGACTGAAGATGAACAAACGACTTTCCAGTGCTAGCTCTCCACACTAAGAAACTCTTGGACCTACAGGATTTTCCTGAACTTTACAAGTAGGTATCAATTAGGTGGAACGCCGCGTTCGCCACCTAATTGATACCTATGGCATCTTTTCATAGCGGTTTATTTTGGTTTCCTATGATTTGGACACACTTTTTAACTTTTGCCAGGCTTTTATTTTGTTAAGATAAAGGAAAACGTGTGCGGACGAAAAGTAGCGGAGATTTAGCCCTTTCCCATGGAAACCACCAAGCATCGTTCACAAGCCACCGACCCAGCACCTTTGACAGGTTACGCGCGCCTACTCGCTTGACGCTGACGGTTGCCTGGCAGCTAAGCTGTTGTGAAAGTAAAATGTGATACGTTGCACGCCATTGAAAGTGATCTGTCGTCTTGTATGCGTTTGTTGTAGAACATGGCCTCGGTTAACATAACTTCGGCTCTTAACAAAATTGGATTAACAAGGTTTGGTGGAATATTTCTCTGGCTGATTCTTCATCGACAGTTTGTCGGTAAGCTTAAGGCTTTCAATGCTTTGTTTATCACTTACATGGTTTTCGTATCTGTAAGTTTTTGTGATGTAGCTTTGATATCAGCGGGGATCATGCTCCAAACAAGGTTGTGAGCGTATGGCTGTTGAGACGGTGTAAAGCATATAATTCTCATCTTGTGTACTTGATTCATACATAAGATCGTAAATATTCGTAGATCACATGCATTTGCGATTCATAGTTTTCGACTTATCATGGGGAGATAGATTCTGTCGAAGCACTGAGGATGTCTTAATGCATGGTCCAATATATTTTGATAACAATTACATTCTTCAAAGCAGAAGAAAACTAGCTCACATTTAAGACGCTTTTTCCTTTAATTGTATGATCGTTGAGTCATAAAGGCTGGCTGGCTTTGTATTTATGTTATCGGATTTCACCCGTGAAAGTCATGTTTTTGTTTAGTCAAAATATAACACTGACTCACAAGGAGATAATCTGTTTTATTTAACGGAATAAGGAAACCGAGAAAACTTAAGCAAAGGGGCTAGGAGCCGTAGATTGATTTATTACTCTTAGTGATCAACTTGATCAATGATTCGAAATGACGACAATTTCGCCGAAACATTCCAGGTTCCTTTGTGCAAATTAGGATGCCATCTGTGGATGTAGACATAAATAAGGCGAAGATAGGCGTAGAACTGTTATTATGTTTAAATTTTACGACCAAAATATGACACAATCCGCTGTCTGGAAAGATTGAAGCTCGAAAAGGAAAAACGAATATACACATTGGGTTGTTGAGTCTTGCGTGACTGATGTTATGTTACGCGTGATTGTTGTCATGCTTTTAGCTTGACAACGATTATGGTTTCTGTGATCTGTCAATTTCCCTTTCTTCTATTGGGCGAATTGTTATTGTGCGTAAGATGATATGTACTCTAAATCCATTGCATCGCTCGCGATTTTGAAAGATGAACTCCAATGTTTGCTAACGCTTTCACATTTGTTAATGTTTGTTTATACTGAGGTTCTGCTTAGAGTTAGTGTTAAATTGTTACCAAAAATAGAGGTAAGCTTTGTTGTCAACTGCAGCTTTTCGGTGCTCAGCACTGCAAATGCTAAATGAGCCTAACATGAGTTTTAGTTTTCTTTCACTATTTTTAACTTTTTTGATGTTACGCAGAAGAGAATTGACTACGTAACGTGCTTTCATTTAGCACTCGCCTAAGGGAGGCTTACAGGCGGAAATGGTTCATTGGCTTTTAAGAGCTCGACAACAATGTGTTGATGACGGCTAAATATTATTGTTTGAGATTTCCTGCGTAATTGGAGGTGTAAACTTTACAATTAATTCTTAGAATCATTGTGGTCAGAAATAAATAATTTAGTTCTCTGGCGTCTTCACGTCGACCACATTAATATCCGGAGTGTTTGGTTTGGCGCTGTGTCACAAATGTGAAATGCAAAAGCAATGCCGCTAGCAATGTTTTAATGTGTCTGCCTTTATTGTTAAATTTGAAAAGATCCGAAGCTGTTCTTGATCAAACTGATAAGAGCTTCAGACAGGCACAAGGAACTGAATTGCCCTTTGTACTAAAAACCAAAAGAGAACGTAAGCTGTCTCTACGAAAAGTTTTCCTTCTTTCGAATATTCAGAGCCTCAGTTCATTTTTCTATTGTTGTTATTTCATATTTTTTAACTCCTTGGACATCCCGAGGGCAAAAGACAAGAAAGGCTCTGGAATGCTCTCAATAACGCAAACATATTGCGAGGGCTTTTTTCTGCCAGAAAATGGCTTTATTTTAATTCATAGATATATTAATTTTTGCAACGTCACCCTCTAAGTGTGCCTAATCAAGAAAAACCGGCTATTTTAATTTCCCATTTATGAAAGGCTCTTTGTCGTTGTTAAAGTGTTCTAGATCTTACTGATTGCCCCTCGATCGACACCTCTCGCAGTCTGAGATAATCGCACGCGATAAACGTCGAATAACTTGCCGTCGTGATTCTTGCCGTACCTCTTTGGTTTCATACAAGTTGAATACGATGTCGTCGCTTTTATTTGTAAAGCATAGTTTCAGTTATATTCAACTTGAAAGAAAAATGGAAGGAACAACATCCTCAACTTCTTATCACAAATCATTCTTCTCTCTACTAAAAATTCTAAAATTACTAAGCTATCGTTACAAACGAGAAAGTTGGTTTTTTCTTTTCCTTCTTCTCCCCTAAGGGCAAAATTAGTCTTCCTACTAATGAATGTTTTCTGAAGTGTTTTATTCTTTAACCCCTGCCCGTCTTGAAACGTTCTTTCAGTAACGGCTTGATATTTTCCTTCACTCTTACGACAATTTTCACCTTAAATTTGGGGATTTTTTTATTATTGAAATTGAAAAACAATTGCTGGACTGACAAGGACATCTCTTATTGGGGGGAAGGGGTGGGGGCTTTTGGTAAGAAGCCATATTGTATAAAGTTCTCAAAATGATAGATAAAATTTTGGGCGTGCAGTGATATTACGTAATATCTTAAAAGTGGCTGCTACTTTGGCTTACAAAAAGGAAGCAGTTTAGAGATCAATAATTTTACCACCCCTCTCCTAACACAAGATTCATGGAAATCAAACTACACCATTCTAGAAATGTAGCGAACGCATATTTTAACAAAAGTAACGAGAAGTGATCGAATATTTTGCAAAAATAAGTGATTTAGGGTTATTCAGTTTAAATCCATTCTTCAAAGAACAGTTACCTCTTAGTTCAGGATAAACAAAATTTGGAGTGAGTCAAAAAGTTACATTGGTGGGAACACTCTTACTGTTAATGTCAATTTTACGTTCGTGCAGCTGAGACAGGAAAAACGAGTACTTAGAGGGAAAAGAGGGCTCCCTTGGCACTGCCATAACCGTTATTGTATCTGTCAGCTTGGGTAGCATAGCATTGGGATTACTTCAAGTTGCTTTGTAAACAGGTCAATTGAAAAAGGAAGTGTGTTTACCTTTTAACTCTCATGAGTGATTAAGACAGAATTTCTCCTTCTCCTTAATTGATCCAAAATTCAATTTTCCGAACTGACGTAAGGCAAACAATAAGGAGAATTCAGTTTTTATGAGATCTTGGGTGTTAAAGGGATAATAATATGGTTACCCTCTAAGGAGGGCAACCGTTACTCTTCTCTGTATGATAAATTAAAAAGATTATGTCTTACTTCAATATGTTGTAGCCACTACAGTACTGTGGACAAAACCAGCCCCAAGTTGGACCCAAACGGATTCAAATGACATCAGAACAGTTGATATTCAAGTGTTGAAGGGCAGCACCCACATACATCTCAGTTGGAATTACACTTTGTCAGAAGGTTCAGATCTGAAGACAACAACTTTTTCCATCAATGATGGCAGCAGCTGGAATGACATTGGAGTTATATACCATGCTGACAATAACATTGTGATATATAACAAAGATAATTACAGGACGCGATTTAATATCAGCGATAGTAATGTGGCCACCCTGATATTAAAAAAAGTGACTGAGGATGAACAAGCGATTTTCCAATGCAAGCTCTCCACGCTAAGTAACTCTTGGACCTACAGTATTCTCGTGAATTTTACAAGTAAGTGTCAGTTCGGTGATATCCATCTTATTGCATCCGACGCATTGTGTAAAACTCCAGTCTTAAATCACTCTCGTTAGTTTTTATTGTTTAATTTACCAACCATCCCAACTGTGTCTCTTTGATAAAAATGTCTGGTTTTGGTATCCCTACTTCCCCTCTGTATTCAATCTGTCCCAAGATATACTATTACCATGACCAAACTTTCAAACCCAGTGTCGAGCTTTGGAAGGATTTCCTATTTTTGATCTACAGTCAAGACCCTTTATAGTTACAGTAGCTGGTAGCCCCACCAAAATGTTATGGGGTCTAGAGTTACCCGGAGTGATCAGCAAGCTACAGTTATAGCACGCATAGCTGTTCGCATGTCTGAGAAAGTTAACAGAAAAAGCGCCCAATTTTTCTTAAAATGACCCCAAGTGCCCCAAAACTATGCAAAACAGCAAAACCCAAAAACCAGCTTTAGAACATTCTTATAACCTCGCCGGTAAGGCAATGGTCTTTGTATTATCTCCTTAGAGTCAAAGAGTCTTAACTGGGAGTGTACGTCACATTAAAAGCAGAACCATGTGCAATTTCCGCTTTAAAGGTGCAATAGTCTGACGTATGGGAAGAATGGCGGTTTAAATTGATTTAGAATTGACGATTTTGGGGGGTTTTTTTTTGCCAGAACGACATCTGAATTGGGTGGAGCGACCGTTATCTGTTGTTGCTGTTGAACGTCACAACCTCACCCTTCGGTGGACCTATATGAAAACACTCGGCCTAGCGTCGTCATTTCGAGGAGCAGAATTTACTAATCTTAGCAGCGGGGAAAAAACCATTGCAGAGAAAGTGTTAAATACTGCACCAATCGTACATACAGCTTATAGACCTCGTTTTCATGTGGATTATATACAAGATACTATGGCGTCTATAACAATTGTTGGACTGAAAAGATCAGACAGAGGAAGATATAGATTTGATGTTAAAACCCTCAGGGAGGACATCAACGAACTTAACACGCTCTCCAGCATCATGGAGCTCACAGTACATTGTAAGCAAACAAACAAAAACTGTGGTTGGTCATGTAAGATGTAGCCTATATCTTTAAAACCAAGGTGTTTTTTACTAAGTATAATGCGTATCATAACCAACGTAAGTTGCAACTTCATTGGGATGGATCATCATTATTGTGATTGTGATTATCGTTATCCTTTTTGCTTCATCATTATCGTAAAGGTCATCGACATCATTATCGTTACTGTCGATTCTTTTCTGCATTCATTTTTTTGTTGTCGTCGTTGCTCAATTCTTTGTCTTCCTCCTGCAGAAAGTGACAACGTTTACATTTTGGGTGATACTTGTCGCTGTCAATTTAGGATCATTATATATATACGTAGCTTTTGCCAGACAGCTTGTTATATAACTTTTTCGTATGGTGTTCTTTAATTTTTGTGTTAAATAAGCGCGGTCGCAACGTGTGGATTTGACTTAAACGATAGTTTAGTTGTTCTCTCTCTACTTTTTCTACCTAGTAAAATGTGATTTATTTTCAGATGCGGCGAGCATGGCCAATGTTAGCGACCACCAAACTGTGCAAGAAGGATCTTATCTTCAACTGTTATGTCAAGCATTTGGTAATCCAACCCCAAACATAACGTGGACCAAAGTGCTTGAAAATAGTAACGATAGTAAATTGCTGCATCATGGAACCCATTGGAATTTAACAAAAATTAACAGAACTGCTTCTGGTTTATACAACTGTACAGCTGACAATGGAATTGGAAATCCAGTGTGGCGGCTGATAAAAGTCAATGTTACCTGTAGGTGTATCATACCTTGTCACCGCTTTGATTAGCATGGAGAATTTTAATTCCCATTATTTTTCCGTCTCCCAAAACAACTGGTAAACCAAAAAATGCCTCGGTTGACGTTCAAGAAGTATGAGTGATAAATATCTTCAATAAGGTACTTCAAAAACCTCTTGACCGGGTGAAAGCATTTGTGAAAAGTACTGTTGTCAGCGTCAAGGACTGACGTTTCGACGACATATACAGAAACTGAAAAGTTGCTCGTCAAAGATAGGTGAAAGGAATATGGCAAATGTTCGGCCAGTTTTACTGTGATCTTGTTTACTACAAAAGTTAATCAGCGTCGGTAATTCATCCTAATAGCAGACGCTAGCTGGAGTGGATTATTTTTACTCTTCTCTGCTTGTTTTTGTTACTTAGATTCTGCTAAGGTTGTTAAACTTGCTAGCGAACATCACGTTGCAGTACAAGGAAGTGTGCGTCTTCACTGCGAAGCCGAAGGAAATCCTCCGCCTGCTTACACGTGGTTCCCTTGTGATTCAAAGACCCAAGCATGTCATGAGAGTACACTTACCGTTTCCAACGCTCTTAACGACGCTGTGTACTCCTGCAATGTGGCAAATGTTTTGGGTAATGATACAAGAGAGACCAAAGTTGGTAAGTTTTAATTAAGCGATGCTAACTTAGAGTTATGAGGAATTTTTACATAGCTTCCTTTATGAAAATTTAATAACAACTTCACAGATCTCCTTTGGTATAGCAAACGATCACTGAATGCAACTTGTTCCTACATGTATTTAAACCTGATCATCACCTGCAAATAATTATATATATTCAAGGAAAGTTGAATCATACTCAGCCAAGCACTGGAATAGCTAATATTATGAAATGATTAAGATTTCACGGGGTCATAATCAGTCATATCTTTCTTTGTGGAAACCCATAAGTCATCATGCTAGCCATACCATGCTGACGAGGCTCAGCAAGACTGAAATAGCTGACATAGTTGTTAACTCGGTGTCTTAATTTTCCCGCTTATTTTCTTTGAAAAAGACCTCACTTGACTTCCATTGTTGCCGCTGTGTCGCCTCCAGTAGCATAACACAGCTTTAAACTAATGTTGCTTGTTTGTTTCATCAAACAGTTATAGCAGGCAATGTGATAAATGTGACACTTTTCATCAGTGAACAGTGTCCTGATGAAAATTTATCTGAATCCGTGTTGTGGAAGAACCTCGAACAAAAGGTAACTATTTGGCATGTGACACCACCACACACGTAAATAGATACCTTTATTCAGCAGAACGGTGATGATGTGCATATGGGATTCGCACTGTATAATTTTGCTATCGTTTCTTGTAGATCGAGGACCTATTTAAAAATGAAGGATACAGGAGCACAGAATTAACAAATTACAGGTATGTAGGCGAAATGAATTATTACCTGGGTAATCTGTCCTTTTTATGTATTTAGAAAGATGTTGCTGTGGACTTACTGTGACTCAGGCAAAAACATGATGTATTACAATAGCTGGAATTCCTATCCTACTCTTTACGAAATGTGTGCAGGTTATTTTTCAGTCCTCTGTTGAACTTATTACATTGAGGATGCACGAGAAAGGGGCCTAAGGTTTGCAGCCAGTTACCCTGAGATACTAGAAAGTCCTAGGATTTACAGCTGTTCTTATAAGTAGACCTGTTTTTAAATTCTTGTTTTTGTTCTGACCCTCCTAGGTGTGGTAGCGTGATTGTTGATTTGGCCTTGAAGTTCAATTCCTCTGTTAAAGAGGAGAAGGTGCTTTCAATGCTAAAAGATTCTGCAGAGAATGGAGGGCTGAAAGAGTTGGGTGTGAAAGCTTCAGAAATAGTAGGTTGGCGACCCGGAAGGCCAACTGAAGGACCCAAAAGCTCAACGTATGGCACAAAAACTACTGAAAATGCATGTAAGTAGGAATGAAAAGCGAGGATATGACTAGGACCAGTCCAGGACATTATTAGTTGCTGTAAGATGTGGTGTGTTATAATTTTTTTAATCACCTTTTAAAGTTGATAACTTACAAGTATAGATAAATCGATGCCACTATTGTCTCCGGAGGGGAATCGATTCGTTGGTAAGGCAAGCTCCTGACGTAATTATATTTGCCAGGATATTCCGAAGTGTGGCCAACAATATCAATTTTAAAAACCACTACATGATGGACGATTTTTTTTTCTTCTGTCAGATATAGTAATGTTAAAAGTAGAAAACATGAAAAACTGCTGAAAGCTTTGGCTACTTAACCTTTTTCAGCATTGTAATTTGCGACTCGTGACTCTTTACATTCGCTAGCCAGTGAATTTAAACTTGTTTGTGCTTGCATTAAATTGAATGCCTCAGCTTTACATTAGTTACATTTACATTACTTCCTTTCCTCAGCATCCGCTGTACCTTCCGAACTCCCTGCTCAGAGCGGGGATAACCAAGGTCTTAAGAATTGGATGATTGCTGTTATAGCTGGTGTTTCTGGTCTTGTCCTCCTCTTTGTCGTTATATTCTTACTTTGTTGGATCAGTAAAACTCAGAAGAAGAAGAAGGGCTCCGGAGGTAAGAAAATCACGCTATAAGTATTACCATTAGTGTAACACTGACACCACTATCGTTTCATCTCTCGCGATTTTGAAACCTTTTTAATTATCAACCCCGAACCCCGAAGGTTCATGTGAAAGTAAAAGCCGCTACCCGGTCGAAGCTGCTTTCCTCGACGTTGAACATACATGTCCAATGTACTTGTATAAATCAAGTTGGTGTCGATTATATCAAAAGCTAAGAGAAACGCGACTTAAGTTTGTGCCTGGTTTTCTCTTTACTTTGGGTGACAATACGAGAGATGGTTTCCCTTTGCTGATACTCCACGACCACATGAGCTTCATGCTAATTACTTTCAGACCTCTTTTTTATTATGAATAATTTCTTCGAGTTTACGATGTAACATAGTTTAATCTGATGATAGTAACGGGCATGTCATATTAACAAATACTTATACATTTCTTTTTGCTTTCTTTCAAGATGAAGCCGTTGACATGTCGACTACTTCGAGGTAAATTTTACTTTTTTCTGTTGTGATACTTTTCATGCGAAAGAGCGCTGTCAAATCTGCTTTCGCTTTTTACAGGTAAGGTAAAGTTGGTTACCGGGTTTGATCGACTAGTTTTATTAATTCACTAACAGACGCACCAAATTGCGGTAATTACAACGTTTGGCTCGCAATCAACAACTGATTACGTTTGTGTAGCTCCAAATAAGCGATCAAACGGATCACTAAGAGATGAAAAGTACGGCCAGGTCGCTTAGCTAGAGTGACATTGGCGGCGTTAAAGGGTCAATTTCCCACTTTCAAAGGCGAATTTCATTTGGTGAGCAGGATCTCACGCTGATAAGAACACTCTTGAGGTTACTTTGTTATACATCATTTACTTCATACAAATTGAAGTTGGTGGAAGGCAATGTTTGATATCTGTGATTGTAGCTATTTGATACTGGAGAGAGCCTTTTTGTTGGAGTCAAACACATTCTCCAGTTTTTGTGATTCGCTTTATTCATTCGTCCGTTTCTTTTTTCTTTTTTTGTTTAGGTATGTAAAGAATGGCCCCCACCATTCTGACAAGCCTAGCTCTAGCAGGGAATCTATTGAAGATGATCCATTCATTGCTGCGTCTACTTATTCCCAGAATTCAGTCGATAGAAGGGACAGGAAGAGAGATTCCAGTGTCAACTATGGATACCAACCAGACGGTAGAGAACTTAGACTTAAGCCAACATTCTTGATCCATATGATGCCTTATAAGGCTAACCGTACAGAGTTTTCTTGATAACGTTGAATGTGGCTGTTATTAATGTAAGGTGTTTTCATAGGAACATAACTTAAATCGCAGCCATAGTTTATTCCGGTTCCTGAAGCGTGAGGTTAGCCAGTTTGTTGGCTGCTTTCTGTGGATGGGATGTTAGCTCGTTGAAGTTATCCCCCTTTACGTCTGGTTTCTCTGACTATTCACCGGTTATCCTGTGTTGTTATGTAGACAACTGCCTGGAGAGGGGTACCGCGTGAAGTACGTGTCTTACCTTAAAATACAACACATTGACACAGACCATACTTTGAACCCCAACCTGTTGATTTTCTAGGGTTTTTTTTAAGCGTTACTAACGTGCCTAATGTAAACGGAAAATTGGTTTGCCTGATCAACCATTCGCGTAAACAGACGGCTCTTGTTGCAGCCATCTCGACACTATATTTCTTTTCTTTCCTTCCCACGAGGTTGTCAATTTAGAAAATAGGTTAAAATTCTTTATGTACAAATAATGCATCATTGTGTAAATACTCTTTTACAGTCGAATCTGGTTTTTGCTAAGTATCAAATTCGCAAGCAGTTATAAATTTCTCTGTTTTCTTCCCCTCCCCCCACCACCTTTTTGTCTATCTTAGATTCAGATCAACCACAAGGTGAAATGCTGCTAAAATCAGGCTCCCGTCTCCCCAAAAATGACCGTCTTACGGAAAGTACAGGAGAGCTTGATGTGACCTCCACATATTTAGCGAAAGGACCACAGAGAGATTGCAGCACACTTCCCTCCTACCACAGACCACCCTCTTATGAGGAAGCCTCGAAACAGAAAGATCGAATAATGATGACTGAACCAAGGCCGAGTACATCCACAGGCGGCAGGCAGAAGCGACGGAAAAGTCCCCCGGAAGACAGGTTTCTGTATCACCATGTACTACATTCACGTACTCTGTATAAGTACCTCTATTCAACTCTCTTTTCTAAGGCCACTCAATTTTTTTGCGTCGCAGTGAGTGGCTTCGTTCTTTCACGCTGTGCTTTGCAGTGCTTTGTTATGCTTTGCTGTGTTCTGTTGTGTTTGCTCAGGTCAGCTGTACTCCGCTTTTTCATGCTCTCTTGTGATGTGCTCCACAGGGCTGTGGTAGGCTGTAGCTACGTAAGCCAACCTGCTATCACCGAGACTCCCATCAATTTTAGAACATACCATCCCAATGATCTTCCAATTTTCCTTCACAGACGTTAGGACAACGTCTATCATCTCTTGGAATCCCTAATGCATATGTCGAATTATGATTGTCATATTGTACACAGGGCGGAAGAAGCCAGTGTAGCACCAAGTGAAATGAGGTCTAATCAAGACGGACATAGAAGTGACAAAGATAAAGGACCTCTTGATCCAACGGCGATATATGCCATGCCAGACAAGAAAAAGAAGTTGGATAAACAAAGTCCTGCATCCCTTGAATCGGTTTTTGGTAAGATGAATTGAAACTAAAAAAAAGAATAAGATTAAATTGAAAATTAAACATTTTAATAGTGCTGGAAGGAGAGCCTACTACTCAAAGGTGTATGGCAGACGTCTTTTCGAATGCATCAAACATTTCCCTCTGCCTGGTGTTACTTATTTTACCCACTTTTTACTTGGGTCGTCTTACTTACAAATCTTCCTTAAAGAATTTAAGATGTTCATGATCGTTTCCACCTACTCTTTTTTATCGCTAGACCCTTTCAAAGCGAAGGACAAATCTGCTAAAGGACCAATTCTACACAATCCTGGCAACTTGGATCTTGATGGCCCCGCTAATGCATCTACAAGTGAGGGGCCAAGAAACTTAATAATCCCCATTGAAATGTTACCTAGCAACCGCCAAACGCCCCAAAAAGATGATACAGGTAGGTAACCAAGTGTTAAATCTACGGGGTCGACTAAAGAACTCAAAAAAAAAAGGGAGAGAAGTTCCAGAGTATATTTCCTGCGTCAAGAAATATCTTATGATAACCTCGAGCTGTGGTGTTATAACTTAAAAAAATCTTTTCCATGGCCTATCTGTTCTTTTCCGGAGCCTTCTGTGGTCGCGTAAGGGCTCTTGACCAACAAGGGTCAGTGTTATAAAGACGTCGTTTGATATCATGATCACATATGACACAAAAGTGAAATTTTTCCATTAAGGAACGATCCACATTTGCAGTCATACTTCTGACTTTGCAACTACGAAGACACAGTGTGTGATAACTAAGTGTTATTGTTCTTCCTTTAGCCTTGACAACTGAAAAGTTTACTAACATCTAGTGTTATTTCCACGCAGAAAATGGAAAATCAGAGCCTTCATCACCTCTTAATTTCACTTTGGAAAAACGTCCACGGAACAGTTCAAGCGGTGCTTTACGTTATCAGCCGGAGCGGAGTAAACTGGTAAAGTTCATGGAATAAGATAGATTCTTCATTTCCGAAGTTAACTTTTACTCCACATACTCCAAAATAATCATGTACTTTGAAGTTGATCAAACACAGAGACGATTCTCTCGTAAAAAACGACATAGCTTTGACATACGATGCTCTGATGTTTATGATATACCAGCCAAACAAGAAGAGAAAATTCTATTTCTTTCCTTCACCCACTGCGCAAAATCTTGCGTTTAGCCGGCAAGCTTCTCTATTCTATGGACCAGAGGAGACATACTTACCTTTGTAAAACTCAGTTTATGAAACATGGAGTGTATGAAGGAAAGGAACACCAATTTTCTTATCCTCGTGAAGGGAAACGCCTCTTGTAATGTTTTCAAGGTTTCTTTAGATCCTATCACCTAAATTGTATCCGAACAATTGGGTCCTAATACTCCAGGTCAAAGTGGCCCTAGTTCTTTTGTTGTGGTAGGATATCGCATAAATTTGCTTAATTATTGTTGACATGTTTTTGTCTTAAATTCCGATCTTTTTCCCTTTTAATCCTGCAGCCATATAGGAATGTCCGTGGAGAACTTGTGAGACCAGATACACTATCACGAACTTCACAAGACTCGCACGACATAAAACCAGAAACACTTCCAAACCAGTCGAAGCCCGTTGGGTCCCAGACTCACAGCAGGGAATCATCGGATGCAAGCTACATCACCTACGTGGTCTGATGGCGCGGCAATCTGTCTTCCAAACAGGTCGCTATTGTTGCTTTGAACCCAAGACATCTAATTAACTTCCATACAAGTATCAATAACAGCTATGAGCCCATCTGAGTACATAGCTTTCAGAGCTGCAGAATGACTTCACTCAAGGAAGACAACTTACGTCCGCATGGCCAGCCTTAAAATTCCATCTTTGGACCTGATTCACTCAACTGGCCCGATCTAACGAAAATCTAACGAAATTCAAAAGACTTAACAGTGAACTTAGACATACTTATGTACAATAAAGTTACCGAGGGAATATTGCTTGCCAATATATCCCACGTAAGTGAACGGTGAATTTCGTAGAATGGCTAAGTGCTGGTTACTGCTAAACATTCCGAGTGTTTGCCGTTACACAGACGAATACAGCGGCTTTGGGGTATCACATTTTTCAACCAAAGGGATACAATGCATTTTGACCTTTCCGTAAGTTAAAATGTTTATATTTGTGAAAAATGCTTTGTGTCGCACATAAATGCGTAACAACATCAAAATATATAATTAAGAAGGAAACCAACAACTGAAGAAAAGGTAACATTCATTAAGTACATCAATTTGTGGAATTTTCGGTTTCATTAATAGAGACATTCTTATTCTCTCGGCAGTCAATATTGAAAAGAAGCTTCCAAATATTGTTTCTCGAACAATTTGACTCGAATTTTGGTGCACTGTATGTTAATAGTAGAGAGGTGATTAACTTAATTTTGTAGAGCGTTTCTTTCTTTTGGCAGTTAGTATCAGGCTTTGGAGGCCGTGGTGAATAGGGGGCAATTGAGAGAAATTCGACTAAGGGTTTTTTTTTGTTATTCGTTTTGCTACTATTAAGTAGGAAGCGTTCGAAGGCAAATGCCTCAGTAATATTCTGTCAGCTGCTGCTGAAGTTTGTTTCAATCACACTATTAGCTAGAGATAACCATAGGTAATTTTGTGAGATTATATTGCTTAATAGGAAATCTTTATTTTTGATCAGTTCGAAAAAGGGCTATAAATTTTAATAAAAGAAATTAAATATTCAGAGTAAAAATGTTGTCACCAGACTCTCATTAATAACCCCTTAATCCTCTAGAAAAGTGATGTGAGGGAGGGAGGTAGTTCAGTATGATTAAGTCATTTGTTTATCTCTAGTATTTCGATGCAATTTGAATTCAAAAAATGTTAGAGAAAAATGTTAAAGTTATTTGGGTTCAAGTTATCGCGATAAGTTTCCTGATTGCGACAGCCTTGTTGTGTTCTACGTAGAGAACGTATACCATTCATGTTCTTTTTCAGTCTCACAGGTTTCATGATATCCCGCAGGTATCGATCCGAAGCCAGACCGTTTCAGCTTATCGACGCCATTTTGGACCACCTCAATTTCATGCAAGAGCTTTAGATCACGCTGGCCGAGTGAGGTTCCGCAGGTTGACTCGCTTCGGTTTTGACGCCTTGTTGTAAAATTGCACCCATTTGATCAAACGACTAGATTCATTACAAAATTGGGCTTTGAGCCACGTCACAATTTGCTTTACGCAAGTATATTTCCAAATAAAACAGTAAGGAATCACTTATCATAAAGTTCTTGTTTTGGCTAACGCAGTTAGAGATTTATCCGGTTGATTGGAAGCATTAAGTAAGTTGTTGTTCTTTGTTAGATGCTTGTAAAAGTCTTAAGGTTAGTGTTCTGACATCAAATTTTTAATGTTTTAAGGTCAGTTGGCCAGCATGCCCACTCACCCACGGATAGTGAATACCAATGTGTGTACGTAAGAGTGAGTGGTTGGTGAGAATCAGAGAGAGAGAGTGATCGTTCAGAGTTATGAGTCGGTCGACCAGAGTTTCCCGAAGTAAGTAAGAGATGATGAGATTTTATCAGTAAGTCAGATTCAGTGATTAAAGGAAAGAGTGAAGCAAAATTAATGTAATTAGAATGGTATAGAGTATAGTGATTAAAAAGCCTGAAAATGGCAGGTCGCGAGCATTCGGTGCCTTTGCTAGGCGTGGTGCGCTCTGGAGGCAGTTTCTCTCGTCAGTGCGACCCAAAACAAGTTAATAGTTAGGGAAAAAGGAAACTTTTGGATACTTATACAAAATCTTGTATAAGTATTTCTTTAATAAACGACTGGACAGTGCCGGGCTAACGCAAGGTATGACAAGCCTGTATACGTAATTGGAGATTCTGCGTGTCTCAAATGTACAGAACGGAATTTAAAATCTTTGATCATGAGAAGATGGGCAAATACTGAGAGAAGAAGTATGCTAGAAACTGTCTTCCCCTTTTTCTTTTGATTTTTTATTTTTCTGCTTTAAGTCTCCCTTTTTCTCTTCTAACATTCCACCCGGACTTTGACCTTTTTGGGCAAAGTTAACTGTTTTCAATAAATTTACATGAATGGTTTTTCGGGAACAGTGATATGCCTAATTTAAGACCCGCACATCGGAATTTTGGAGGAGTGATATTGGATAATTGTTGGGTGAGATTCAAAGTCAAAATAAAATTTTTCCACACGGGATCCGAAGGTTTTAAGATCCAGGAAAGCCCTACTTAATGTACAGGAAAAATCAAGCTCTTAACTTAAAAGAGCGGAAGTGACCGTTTCAGTTCAGTTTTCACATCTTGTGAGAGGTCTGGTCGAACTCACATATACGTGGAAGGTTCACCAGTTTGCAACACATTAGCCATAAAAGATCGTTCTTAATAAGTCCCGCGATCGAAGGAAATAAGGGACTTGTCAGAAATTAGCAGGGGGGGAGGGGGGTGGAAACAGAGGGGGGGTCACAACTTTTTGAGCCTCAGAAAAGGGAGGGGTCATGAAAAATGGGCAGTTAAAAGGGGGAGGGTCATGCAAATATATGCCCGTGATCGTGTAGAGGTTCACCCACAGAAGAAAAAGGAAGTTCTTTATTTGGAAGAGGTGGATGATCATGATGAATGTGAGGTAGATGAAGGGGATGAGGCATTACCCACTTGTTCTAGTGATGAAGACTTTGTATTGGGAGAAATAGGAGAGTCGAGTGATCAGTCGGACTCTTAATGCTGTCATCGAAAATGTATGTATGTAGCATGACAAAGAACAGATTAGAAATATATTTTGAGTTTTCATAATACTGACGCACCCTAGTGTATTGCAAGAACTAGATTTTATCATTTATACAAGAGGGGGAGGGTCATGATATTTTAGGCCAAGCTCAAGGGGAGGGTTAGCAAATTTCACTCCCATTGCAGGGATGGGTCACCTAATTTCCGAACCCAAATTTAAAATTCCCAGCCCCCCCTCCCCCCTGCTAATTTCTGACAAGTCCCTAAATCGGACTCCTTAAGCCTTCCTTAAGTATAGTAAGTAGTAAGCATAGCACAAAATCACCAAACCGAGGTCGACCCCAGGGTTCGTGCCGCAGAGACAAATATACGTATGCATGGTTATTTTCTTGTTGAAAGCAGCCGTAAACAGACATTCGGTAATCTAAAACCTATGGAGTTCCTGACAGGAATATGCAACTTTTATCTGCTGCTACATATCCTTGTTCGGGAAGTATGTAAGTATCTTCAACTTGTGAAGCAAATACATGCACGTAATGTGAGACCCTATTCAGACGCCAAACTTTCGATTTACACAAATTCAAAATGTAAGCCTTCTGACTTAGAAGCGAAACTTAGGAAGCGTCCCCCAAGCGATTCTCATACATTTCTTTAATAACTGGATCAAATTATCTGGTAATTTGTGAATTTACTTTACTTCGACATATGAAAAGTTCAGTTTTAACTAGGCTTGGCCTGCTTCAGATTTCACTTCGTAGGAAGTGACAAAAACATTCTCAGATACTTGATCGTTATGTTTCACATTTTTTGCAAGAAACACTATCTTATCCCGTGGAGTTTTTCTCAAATATATCACGCGATAATTACAAATATGCGTGGTAAAGTAGGGAAATCGTTTTATTTTACTGTGGCAAAGTAGATGCGAAATAACAGTTAGTGTCTATTTATATCTTTTAACTCAACATATTATTCAAAATAAATGATTTGCCACAACACGAATTGTTGATTATCTCACATAATCAATTGAGGCCATTCACAGAAATCTATGTTCAAAACTGCCGTTCATTCGTGTGATCGTTGCGAAAGTAAACAGTTAGTTATCTCGTATGGTCAATCGATGCAGTTCATAGAAATCTATTGATAGTCACGAAACGTCTCACAAGAGTTTCAAACATCAATCGAGTTTTGACGCACTATTTCTTTTTAGTTAGTTTTGCTTTGCGCTTGGCTGATAGAGCTTCATCTATTGTAAAGTTTATTGGATGCATAAACGACACAATCCTTTTTTTGTAAAATGAATCAGACTTTCAAGACTATGACGTTCAGTACGCTCCAATCTTACGTGGTGTGACCAAATAGAATTCGTAGTTATTCCGTCCCGCATGACGGAAATACCATCGAAAATTCTTGGATTTTAAAGGCTAACGAGAGCATACTTTTATTTTCGTTGCTTGGAAAATACGGTAATAAATAGTCGCTTAGGGCTCTCAAGCTGCGTCCATGGTAAGCAAGTGCTTCGTACTTCAGTATCGAATGATCACTTACGGAATGAATGTCAGAAATGTCAACTAAAAAAAAAAAAAAACAAATAGTCTTCGTCACACCATTCAACGAAAGGTGTCACAAATCGACTTCTGCCCATTCCATCGAAAAACCACGTTTCCATCGGAATCTATTGGTGTGTATTGGAAATATATGGAGGAATGATGAATAAAGAGACGTAGATTCGAGCATGAAAATATATTGTAGAAACCTAGAAGTAATACCTGGATTTCATTTGTCGCTCAATCTAAAACACGAGGATATATCAACTGTTGATATTCTCTTGATGTAAAATAAATTCTATTTCAGCCTTGACATTGGTGTTGCTGACAGATTTTCAGGGCCGGATATTTAAGGGAGGTCTAACCAAAACCACGGTTTTACAGAGGCAGTGAGCCTTAGGCCTCCTCTAGCAATAAGAGGGTTGATTTCATCAAATGAATGTCCCTGCTCTGTTAGATTTCGGCCCTCTTGACTCTGTTCACAAAAATATATGTTTAGGTAAAAGGTTAAGCTAAATTGAAGATTGTTTAAAACATGGTTTTGTTAAACCACAGCTAAACTTTGTTTAAATAACCGACCCAAGGTGTTTAGAAATGATGATAAGCATCAAATTTTAACCTACAAGCAGTTTCCCTCAACCAATAACTGAAAAGATTAAATTCCATTTCCGAGAGTTTTGTGACTAAAACTTTCAATTTGGGAAGAATGTTCCTAATTCAACTGGGACACTTTGTTTGTATTAATGATTTCAAATGGCACTCCATTCATTAAATATTTTTATCATGTAGCTTTGGTTTGTGGCCAATATAATGGCACTCTGATTGGCTAAGAGCAAGATCAGAGCAAAGCATTATACAGCGGTAATGCCCAAGGGCCAATTATCGATTATGTAAATTAGGAAGAGCTATGCAGTGGCCATCTTCTGTTTCCTAAAATTTGAGCATATGAAAATGATGAGGCTCAATCAAGAGTGTGAGAGAGTAAATTTAATTACAGGTAATTATGAATTTTGAGGAACAGGGTAGATACAGTTTTTAATTTCCTTAGAGATTGTGTTGTTTGTGGACAAGGTGGACAAATGAGGATACATTCAATCTCACATCTAATACTTGCATTGGAAAGCTGTCATGGACAAGATAACACTTCAACAAGATTATTGCTTAATACATTTTGTGATTAAGTTTTTTTTTGACTTACCAGCTAGTAACCTTTGCCCTGTTGTATACGGAGCCCCAATCACTAGGTTTATCTTAAATGTATTGTCCAGCAGTTATTTGTTTGTTTTAGATTCAAGAGCATCTCACTAAGTCTTCTTCAAACTTGCAGTGAATTTACACCGAGTCTATTTTGTATTTGCCTTATGCAGCATGCCTTTAACAATAGTGATAAATTTAGCAACTGAGGAATAATTCGGTGAATAATTATATATTAGTTTATTTGAAAGTGTATGGCTAGTTTGATTTCAAAAGAGTCTTGCTCCAACATAAACCAAAACACAAGTGATTTATTCATGGTCAAAGTTATTATCATACAGAAATGTTAAGCAGTGAAAGCAATGGATCACTTGCCATCAGCTTTGGTGATCAGTGAACTGCTTACAACAAAATGCAATTTATTATTCATGCATGTACAACTGCTGCTTGGGAAACCAACTAAGTCAAACCATTTTATCAAACACTTAAAACAAGGACCATGCAGCTGTTACAATTGCTCTAATGATATTACTAATTAAGTTTGGAATCTGATTAAAGTAAATTCAGGATTACAAACCATTAAATGTTTGGATAATTCTTGTAGGCTATGAAGAAATTGATCATTATGCTACACTAGTGCAAGATTCATTCACGTCTGCTCTAACATATGTTATTTGCACTTCATTCAGCTAAAGGGACATTTTTTAGTCATCTGATGTTCATTTTGCACTATTCTTGCATAAATTGTTGAAATGTGGCACAGGGTACCCATTCAAGTCCAGCAATTCAATTTCATTCCAAGATGACTGACTTTCTTTTGTGGAATATTTTGATAAGTAAGCCTGCTTCATCTTCCCAATATACTTGTTGATAACAAAATTAAATGAGTAAAGTGTAGTAGCGGTAGCGGTAGCGGTAGCGGTAGCAGTAGTAGTAGTAGAGGGGACTTCTCTTGGTACAACTTTTAAAATACTGTGTTGAGGATGTTATTGAATTAACAGTGTCTTTATTGAAATAAAAAGCACTTGGAAAGTTGTAGAGAGTTCTCTGTTGTTAGGAGGTTAGAGTTGTTTTCACTTATGTAAGCAGCAACTCTTACAAATCTTTCAAGCTCTGTAAACTTCTCGAGTGCTTCTTATCTTCTTTTCTTTTTATCATGTCCAAGATCTTGTTAATAATTCTCTTTCTACCTGCTATAGAAATCTAAGATGCAATTTCTGAGAACTTTGAAATTGAAATTTTTCTTTATTCTCATCTCTTTTCTACTTAATTGATTTTGTTTTGATGCTGTAGGGAGAAATTCTGTCTTGGTCACTCATGGGAGTTAAAAGGTTAAAATAGAAGAATGCTTCAACTCTTAAAAATTGTCATCTCCATCTTAAAAAAAAAAAACTTGATTAAAATTCTCTACTTACCATGTTTTGAGATACGAGTTCCTAACTGGCACCATAGAATAAAGCACACTGGGAATTTCTCTTGATAGTCTTTTATCCTTTTACTGTCATTAAAACTTCTTTTTTCTTCCTTTGTATATTTCCAGACAGTCAAAGTTTCACAAATAAACCAAACAGTCCTGTGTATCAGTTAAAGGGTCAAGCTGCATCCTTGAAGTGGAATTTCAACAGAAATGGGAAAACAGTCAGTCAAATAATTTGGTATTACAATAATAATTGGGTTGCTACTAAACCATCAAGTGGACAAGCTATTGTTCTCAATTCACAATATCAGGTATCAGGGGATGCAACACTTAGAATATCCAACGTTCAGACAAAGGACAATGGTGATATTGATTGTCAAGTGTTTTTCACTTCTGGTGTCCCTCCTGTGATTAAGGATACTGCTAAACTAGTTGTTGTTGGTAAGTTCTTTAACTAAGTTAAATTACTATTAATATTGGTGGCACAAATATTTCTTAGTTTTGATGTTTTTTAACTAAAGCTGGTGACACCAGATATCAGCAATCCTACATGCCCATCATAGCAATCCACGGAAATTGCCATTGTTGTGTCAAGCACACCTGGTAATTTTTGCTGATCATTGCAATAAGAATATAAAAATTGTCAAGTGTGTCAAGGCTTATGGACAGATTTGAACCCCAGTATAAAAACTCTTCTATCTGGTAATTCAAAACTATTTTAGGATGCTGTAATAATCCCATGATTATCTGACCTTTGTATTGATAAAAATTCATTTTTTTTACACAGTGAGCCCGATAATTACACTCAAAACTACAACAGCTCCAACTTTGGATGAAGGTGCCACAAGAACATTGTTTTGTGTTGCTAGTGGCAACCCCAAACCCACTTACAGGTGGTATAAAGATGATGTAAAGATTCCGGAAGATCCAAATAACTCCAACTACACAATAACATCAGCCAGCAGGAATGATGCAGGGACGTACAGATGTGAAGCTGTTATTAATGTTCCAACTCTTGGCCCGTACAGTGACTCTTACACTGTTCAGGTTACAGTTAGATGTAAGTCAACTCCCTGGATAGTTTATTTTATACATTTTGTTTACTATTATGATACAATGTTAAATAGATGGTCAGTAACATGAAGGAAATGACCAGCTTACAAACTCGTCAAAATGGCCAACAAAGAAAGATATCTGATAAACTGCTAAGAAAAAGTTAGTAGTTTTGGGAAACTCACTTACAGTGCATTTTCATGTACATCCAGTCACAGCTGAGCACAACAGTTGATAGGTGATGCAATTACACAATCTGCCTCATGGCCTAAAAAAGAGAAGCAGTATGCAGTTCAAACATCACGATCCACGAGCATAGTGACCACATTGTGAGACAAACAATCACATGTGTACTTATCTTTTGAAAATGTACATGTATATCCAAGACTGAATGCAATAAATATTGGATGACATACATGTACAGTTGATATACATTATTTAGAGGGGATCAGGGACAAATTCTCAGATTGAAATGGCCAACAAAGACATGCATGAATAGTAACATGTAGAAGAGGTTTTGAACTTTCAGAAGTCTGTTTCTTGTGAGTCCAGGATTGAATTCAAGTTCACCTAATTTCTTTTTTTGGTGTGTTCTGTAATTTCAAAACAAACCACATTTTCACAATACTTCAGTTAAAAGTCAAAATGATGTGGTCTTTAGTTGAATTTTTATCTATGAGGACATTTTATGATACCTGTTATACAAAGAATGAATGTCATTGACAGTCAGTCCTGAACATTATCTCCCAGGACATCTGTTAAAACATTTTCTTCATGTTCATGGGATCATTTTGTCAATTGTTCTTGTAAAGGTAATTTTGAGAAAGATTGAAAATTGTTGTGACTATTCCTGTTTATGAACCCTTCAACTCCCAGATCAAATTTGTAATTCTCCTTACTGTCAACCATACAATTCTTATAATGTTAGTTCAGAGGATTTAGTATTGGATCAACTAATTATCTCCAAATTTATATTTTTCTTTATTCTCATGATTTATTTTGTTTATATTGTATTGATATTCTTAGGAGAAATTCTGTCTTGGTCACTCATTGGAGTTAAAGGGGTAAATAACTGAGATATTTTGCCTGCTGATTGATTGGGAAAAAAACTATTGATTACTGCACCATAGAAAATGGAAATGTTTTAACTTCATTTTGTAAAAGCAGTTTATCTAATTTTCTACTGATTTACTGGGTGTAATAACCCACTTGAGATGTTGGAAGAACACAAGAAAAGTTTGTAAGACTCTCACCTTTAGTTTGTGGTTGATAAACAATTCTCACGATTTTGTTACATTCTGCATGGGTTATTAGGCTGGGAAACCAATAGAAAGTCCAGTCTATAACAGAAGTATACATTAAGGGCTGTAAAGTGTACTGTAGCTTTATCATTTAATCCTTATGTAAGCCAATGATAAAGATTTCCCTTTAATGTTTTCATATTTTTATCTTACAGTCCGTCCTGCACACAAAACAAACAGTTTGAGCAGTAATCAAACTGTCGTAGAAGGTCGTACTACCACATTTCTGTGTATCACAGAAGCATTTCCCACTGCAACCACATACAAATGGTTTAAGGATGGCAATGAGATATCCAATTCACAAGATTTTGAAACTTTGAAAATTAGTGATACACAAAGCAGACTGACGATCAAGAATGCTAAGAAGGGAAGTGCTGGGCAATACTCGTGTGATGGTACAAATGAGGTTGGAACTGGAAATAGAAAATCTGCTTTCTTATTGGTCAACTGTAAGTTATGTTATTTGTTATGAACTGGACCATGTTGTAAATTTGTGAAATATGTTTGCTGATTTTGCTATCTTATGCAAGTCATGATACTGGTTTAATTAAAATTTGATGCCAATGGGTGCTCTAGAGTAGCAGGCAGAGAAGGTCTGGAGAGCCTCTTGTTGCCAAGGGGGTTTGGGCTCCTTAGGAAAATTTGGGGGTGAAGGCCCCTGCAGTTTCATTTTCTTGCATTTTTAGGTTTGATCCAATTTACCACTGACAGTGATTATATTTAGTGCCCTCCTTCCAATAAGCGTCCCCTCTGTACTAAGCCTAAATTTTTTTTTTGGCAATAAGTACCACTATTCTAATCAGTGCCCATTTTGAGTATAAAGCTTCCTCAATCCAGTGAGGACCTCCTTATGAAAACTCCCCTATTCCAATAAGTGCTAAGTGCCCCTATTCTGTTTCAATGACGGCAATGTTAAATTACATGTGAATTGAGATCAACCATGCTTCATTTTCCTTAAATTGCTTACGTAAAGTTTCATTACAAAAATATTAGTCATCTACTCAGTCTCTCAACTATTATGTCCATGTGAGTACACTGTTTTTCAAAGTAATGAGGCTGTCTCAAAATTTCTCAGAGATTGCATGGCTGGTTGTTCTGGCCGGGAAGGATCCAAGGAAACAAGTACATTTTTTTCTTGTGTTGTTGATCTCCCTGAAATCACAGTTTTGTTTGTTTTGGAAAGATAAATAGAAAGGTCAGGCCACAGAAATTTAGCCAGACTATTCTGGGTATAATGTGTAGCATTCTGTGATTATATCCATTGCCAAATGAACACCCCATGCACATTTCCCTGGCAATTGATCTTTGTCTCCAGTATAACTTATGAAGTGAGGCCATGATTTAATCTTGTGCAAAATTAATTTTTTTTTGCAATTGATCTCTTATGTTAAAGCTGTTGTTCGCGTAATTCCACAGCCAGAAATTTATGTAGCTTTGTATTTAAAGTTCTTTTAATTTTTTGTATTACAAATCTATGAAGTGAGGCCATGAATTTATCTTGTGTAAAATTAATTTAATTAACACATTTTGCCTGTCTTTATTTTACAGTGCCACCTTCATTCCAGAGTAATTTGCCAAACAAACAAACAAAAACTGAAAATGAAACGGTGAACTACGCATGCACAGTTCAAGCCAAACCTTATGCTCAAATTGTTTGGAAGCTGGGTGAAAAAAATCTGACTGGCACATCATACAATATTACAACTGAAGTTGCACCAGTTCAAAATTCTAAACTTTTGAGAACTCTTTCTTATCTGACTATTGATAAAGTAACCTGGCAGCAGAATGGGACTTTCTCTTGTGTGGCTTTCAACAGTGCTGGTCAGAGGAGGCAAACCACAGATCTTGAAGTGCGCTGTAAGTATTTGATCAAATGAATAGGGATTTTTGTTAGGATAGCAACCATCCTCTTTTTCTTGTAAGATCATGGAAAATGCTGAGTTTGGTCTTAATGCAATGCTATGTATGGCCTCAGAACCCAATTCCAACTCGGCAATATCTGCTACAGTTGTTGCAGACAAAGGTGGACAGGACACTGTCCTGTCTCTTCTCTCTGTTTTCTTGTGGTTTTTTTTGTTTTTTGTTTTTTTGTGTGTTTTTCAGTTTGCGCCTTATTCATATAATTGAGGGCAATTAGCACAGTAAAATCACTGTATGTGTACATTACATGGTAGTGTTAAATTAAAACTCTTATAGACCGGTTGCAAAATTGTTGATTCTTCAAGGGTTGTTAGGAAATGTTTTTTAATGTGATTGACTTGTGATCATGTTGATGTTCAACTGAGACACTGATACTGTACTTCATTTTCTTAAATTATTTAACAATACCTTTATTTAATTAACAGCTTTGCTATCACTCTGTGAATTATGCTTTTAGAAATCAGAGAATTTCCTAATTCTTTTTAATACTGTCAGTACATGCTCGCCCTTATAGAAGTGGGTGACATGTGCAATGGCCTTACAGTCAGCTCCCTGGAATCTGCCTCAAAAGCTCCTGGCTTGAGCCTGACGTGGGTCACTATGTTATGTTCTTAGACAGGACACTTTACTCTTGCAGATCCTCTTTCTACCCAAGAGTATAATGGGTATCAGTGAGAAGCCTGATGAAATGCAGGGGGGGATCTTGAGTTGGAATAGCATCTCAATTAGGGGGAGGGATAATTTTGTGAGCTGCGTCATCTTACAGAACTGGGAGAAGCTCTAATTAAACGGGCCACATGACTCAATCACATTCCAGGGTCTAACTTGTAGTGCTGGTATTGACAGAGTGCTAAATCCAAATTTTATGCCCCTGCTTTGTGTAGCTGTCTAATTTTCGTTTGAATTTGAAAGTGATTTGTGCTAGATCCACTTTGATTATTACTCATTGCCAATTTAATTTGGGTCACTGATCTATGAAATTAAGTAACCTTGGCATTTTTCTTTGTGTATCAGACTATTTCATCAATTTACTTTTGAGATAGAGTTTCAATGATGTTTTTTTAAATCTTCAGATCGACCAGTTGTTCAGTCTGATGCTGATCATCCGAAAAACCTCGCACTGTCTGAGGGACAAGAAGCAACCTTCTCTTGTAAAACCATCGGCAATCCGCCCACCCTTTCACAAAAGTGGCAGTTCAATGGAGTTGACATACCTGGAGAAAGTTGCAGTGCCTGCGTAACAACAACTTTCACAAAGGCTTCAGTGACTCAGGCTGATGCAGGATGGTATTCCTGTACTGGAACCAACTCTCTAGGAGAAGGACCTCCTGCCAGAGCACAATTACTTATTAAGCGTAAGTTACATTAATTTTTTTAGAGTGCTTTTCAATTGCGTGTTGCAAAACCTAAACCATTGTAATTTCAATGGCCAATCAGAAGAAAGGAAAATACCTTTCACCTTTTTACTCCCATGAGTGATCAAGACAGAATATCTCCTTACAATATCAATACAATATCAAGCAGACAAATGATGAGAATAGAGAAAATATCAATCAGGGGAGTTTTAGTTGATCTAATACCGAATTCTCTCAACTAAGATCATAAGAATTGCATAGCAGACAGTAAGGAGAATTGCTAATGAGAACTTTTAATAAGAGTTAAAGGGTTGAGAGCCATTGAGAACTCAAACTAAAATAACCAAACCGCCTAAAGCGCGGGAAAACGTGGGTGACCAATTCGTGATTGGTTTTGGTGTTGTATCTGATTGGTTCAGAGAGTGGCACGAGTTTTTTTGTACCAATCACAAAGCAAGTCAAAGCAAAACCAAAGTAATCTCTGATTTCTTTCGCACCTCGTGGAAAATTGTTTTAATAGCTTCATCACCTGCAGTAATTTTTATTTGTCACTTATCTCTCTTATTTTTTTGTTTTACAAAAGATCCACCAACAATCACCTTCTATCAAAGAGCATTCACAGTTAATGAAACAAACGATGTTACAATGACATGTCGTGCAAAGGGAGTGCCACAGCCAACAATCACTTGGAGAAAGATAGAAGATGAATTAAACTGCTTGGGTGAGCAGTGCATCATACGCAACATAAGTGGCAAGAATGATGGAACCTACAGATGTGTTGCTAGAAATGAACTTGGCGAGGATTGGAAAGAAATCACTCTTAATGTCCAGAGTAAGTTCTCGTGCACGTTAGATGTGTTAGTCGTGTTTCCATGTAGGACTTGGGTGTGTCTGATCTTTGGCAGTAGTGGATGTATCATTAAATCCAGTTAACAGTGTCTTGTGTTTGAAACTAGGGAATCCAATGTCAGTGAAATTATCAGCCGGCGGACAAGCTTTCGTCATTGGTTCTGCAGTAAGAGCCGGTTTTTTGCCTGCAAATAAGTTTGATGCTTTGGGCAACGCTAGCCGGCAACAGGCCTGCAAGTGGTCTGCCAGATTCCTTGCAGACCGCTGGCCTTCTTGCTTTGCTCAAGGCTTTTAACTTACTTTTGGTCAAGAAACGCGCGTGCAGGCTAAAAAATTTTATGTCCAAAAAAAACCCTGATTTCAAAGGTCGCATAGTTGCGAAAATTCATGGTGATCACTAGAAATCAGAGACAAATGAACATTCAGAAAAATGTTTCTCACAGTTTGGATAAACTGGAGTAATTGCTTTCCAACAGTACGTCCGATCATTTCCACATCCACCCCTACAAGCACTCAAATACCTGGTGCAGCAAGCGAGCAAGTCGATTTAACCTGTATCGTTAGCGGAAAACCTTCACCGTCATTGTCATGGAAACGTAAACTTAATGGACAAGATCTGAACTCATTGAACGATGAAAAAGTGAAAAGTATCATTAAGGAGAGAGACACCAGTGTATTGAAGGTTACAGTCAATGCAATAGGGGAACATTTCTATTGCGTCGCCGTAAATCTTCTGGGCAGTGACAACCAGCAATACACCATAAGGGAAAGAGGTAAGTAGGACCCTGGGGTTAACTTTTTTCTCAAATTGTCTGTGTGATCCTCAGATTGTAGTCTCACGAAGGAACAGAAAAATTGGCAACTATCATTCTTTGAGGTTTGCATAACATTTCATGGCGTTATACCAGGAAAACTATGAAGAAATTGGCCGAAGTATACAAAATGTCTGTGTTAACAAATGTGAATCCCACCTTCAGATCATCACCAGCAAGTATTAAAAAAAAAAAAGAAATACATATCGTTACATGACCGCTGAACACAGGATTCAAGGATCCTTAGAGATCTTCGTCTGTAAGAGTCTTTGGCAGGTGTTTAACTGAGGACCCTTCTGTAAACCACTTCGTGACGTTGGCATCCTCTGTAAAGATTACTACTACTTAAAGATCCTGGGAGGTTTTCCATTAGTGTGATCATGCAGCACTTAGAAGAGACCAATCCAGCGCCACCCCAGCTCATCCATCGCTAGGGAAAAATTATTTAAAATGTAAACTAAGTGGGACTATCTTAAATAGATTTTCACCACCCTAAACTGAAACTGAGTCACTTTCTTGGCAGGGGTTCCAGATAAACCAATTAATGTAGACGTGAAGTCGTTTCGAGACCAAAATTCGAAAACTGTAAGTGTCATTGTAAGCTGGACACCTGGATACAGTGGAGGATATGATCAAGAGTTCACAATCCATTATCGCGTCAAACAAAGCAACCGAGACTTTGTGGAACAGTTTGTTGGTCACCCAGATATTAACATGCACACTATACACGGACTTTACCCGGAAACAGTGTATGAATTCTCCGTTCAAGCTTCCAATAATATTGGCCAAAGCCAACTGTCAGACCCAAAGGAGTATAAAACACCGGGTAACAATAACTATATATAAACAAAGTAAATCATAGAATGTTTGGGAATGTTATGAAATATTACGTGATGGCAATGACAATTGTTCTTATGGTTTTTTGTTTGCTCGTTTTTAGAGTCCCAGATACCTCCGGACAGAGGAACTGGTATGTTTAGAAAATATTTCAGTATTAGCGATTGAAATCTGTCAATTTGTACGTCTAACGGTTAAAAATTGGGTCGTTTTACGGCTAACTGTTAACGCCATTGACACCCTCCTAGTAGGTATACCAGGTTTACAGGTGTACTTGGAATAAACTACAGCTAGCAGGACAACTTGGCATGCATGCAGACTGTTTACGCCTTCATAGCTCGTAGTAGAATTTTCCTTAGGTGCAGCGTGGAGGGGGGGGGGGTACCGCTATACGTAAGCTAAACTGTCCTTCTTCCGTCCTTTCTTTCAGTGAAAGCTTTCAGAGCATCGGACGACGCCTCTATCATACTGGTGGAATGGACGATAGCAGATGACAAAGTAACAACTGCGACTGTTGAGATTCAGCAGGGAGGAGAGGGCTCTTGGGAGCTTGTCGAGGGAGCCTCTCAGCTGAAAAGACCTGTATCAGAGTTTAAAGTGAGCGATCTGAAAGCTGACAGCTCATATAGATTTAGAGTGGATATGAGACGACCAGGAGAGTCTGCTCCGGCTTATGTTTATAGTGATACAGGTACGTGGTACAATTTGATTAGCGTGCAAGCAGGTCCTAATTATGAGAGCTTCAGAACGCGCGTTTCTCCGCCCTTGGGAAGATTGGAAACGTGTCGGGGAGAGGTAATACCAGCACTGACTAGCAGGCTTCTTTTCAGTCATGCTTGCCCGTAAGTCACAAGGTTTGTATGGGTTCTGGAAAACCTGGATAGTCATGTAATTTGAGTTTGTCATTTTCCAGGACTGGAAAGTCATTGAAAAAAATTACAGATCCTTGGAAGTTCTAGAAAGTTCCGGAAAGTCCTGGAAATCTGCCCAACTCAAGCGATAAAGTTTTCAGAGTTCACTTTGTAGGAAATATCTGTAGACCGTAAGGAGAATTTTATGCGTTTGTCAATGTTTTTTAGTTCCGGCTGGCCCTATTCCAGGAGCAGGAAGTGATGGTGAACCGTTAAAAGGCTGGATGATTGCTGTCATTGTTTCACTTACTGGTCTTATTCTCCTGGGCATTCTCGTCCTGGTATTCTATTTCTTTAAGCTTCGAAAGAACGAACATAGAGGTAAGTATAAGACCGTGCAAGCAGTGGTTATAAAAAAATTGGATACAATTGGGTATTTTTGAATGGTAGGCGGGTAGTCGTGAACGCCTAGTGGGCTTTCTCTTCCGAGGGAGGTCTGGGCTTTCTAGGGAAATTTTGAAGGTTAAGACTGTTTCAGTTCTTTGTATTTTCCTGAATTTTAAGGTTTATTCCAATTTGTGTTACTTCGTATTTCGTAGAAGTCAGCCAATTTGACGAGAATTTACAATTACCCCTAAGCTCACAGTAGAATGACGCTTATGAAAAGGCTACGAGCGGGTAGCTAGTGAATACATTTACCCGCTACCCAGCTGTTATCATTAACAAGCTTTATGTACGATGATTTGTCATTAGTATTAGAGCAACATTTTGCCTTGCCTTGCTATTCTTCATGCTGATTAATGGCTTGTACATAGTTTCAAACATTTACGTACTGAGACTTTATGAGGGCTTTTCAGATATCATCAATTTAAATTTGTTTCGTTAGATCGCACTTCCTCGTTGTGTTTCTCCCTGTGCCTTCATTTCTTTTGTTTATTTATTTTGCATCTCACTGACTTCCTTTTTTTTTTCCTCAAGGGACAGCAGGAAAGGAAAGGTAAGCCCGTTAGGAAGGTTTATGACTATATCCTCATCGTGAGGCAGTGGAGACGTTTAAAAGCATTTGCCAATTGAACTAAAATTAAACCATATGAACCACGTAACCATATAACAAATCCTTATATGCTTATTAGTTACGTTTACATACGAGTTAGGGGTCTTTCCCCGTACTAAGGATCATATTCAGCAGACTGCTTCCTATTACTACTTTATTGATCACAAGTTGTAAAGAACGCAACCGTTAAGCATGATTCTTTAGATCAGTTCTACTCAAACCAAATAATATGTAGTTGATTAGTATAATTTTTTGATCTAATCTGTATTATTGTTTTAGCATGTATAAAGAATCAACTAAACAAAGAGGAGTGAAAGTGAGTACATGTTCCATTTTTGGTTAATAAATTGCCTGCATATTTCAGTTTAAAAATCCTTTGCTCGACTTGTTGCTTACTTTTAAAATAAATATATCATTGTATGCACCACTGTTCGTGGAAGATAGTTCATTTAAAAGTTTATCATGGGAGACAGGTTATCTTTAAAGTTCGAAAGTAAAGTCAATTTTGTTTCCAAGATGGAACTTGAAATAGATGAACCTCGCGAAATGCATTATATGGAATTGGATGACAGAACTCGTTCATCATTCATGATGGATGCCACACGACAGAACAGTCCACACAGCACTGAACAGTACAGCGAGTACGCATCTCTTGATCCATCATCACGCTCCTGGGAGATTCCGAGAGAACGCGTGACTATCGAAAAGATCGTTGGAAAAGGTGCTTTCGGTCAGGTTGCCAAGGCAACAGTCATAGGTCTACACGGAGGATCTGAGAAGACAGTGGTGGCAGTTAAAATGTTGAAAGGTGTCAAGTTCTACTTCTTGCTTGAATTTGTCGAATCTCTTTGTTTAAAATTGTATGCCTCTGCATAATATTTTTCTGTATGTGTATGGGAATCATGGCCAATATTCAGCTACGTTCTTAGCTTGAGGCCAGAAGCACTATAGAATACATTTGTGTTCGTTCTTGTTTTTTTAAGAGTTCAAATGTCTTAATGTGAAATCTCACTCCCAATCAATGGGTTGCCAGTAATCGGATCCTTGTGTTTGCGCAAAGACATCTGGGATCGCCTCGGGGAAAACATTACAACTCGCTAGAAAGAAATGTATGGTGAAAGGTTGTTTCGACGTCCAAAAAACATTTTGGTGAGAGATCATCGCTTCTTTGTCGCTGTTATATCATAAGTAGGTGTGCGTAATTTTGATACAAGGTAGCTCAAGGTTTTGTTTGAACAACCGTGAAATATGTAGTAAAATCTAGCGATTACCTTTTCTCTATGCGCAAGGGTTTAGTGAAATTGACATCGCGTAATGATCGCGAACTTTAGAAATATCAGCTATAAATCGCCAAGAAATGACTAACTAAGCCTTGTCAGTTTTATTTACTTGTGTTAAGTCTAAGTCTAGCTTTTTTATAGGCTTGGTTAAACAAAAAAACGTTACAAACAGCTACCTCGAAGCAGCAGGAGATTGAAATTGTGTGCTTGAGCATTAAATATTATGGTGATATATGAAGTGATTAAACACCTACATTCCCTCTTTGTTGTGATCAATGAGAACGAACCATCGTTGATAATCGACTTAAAACTGAATCCCTTCTTATGCAACGATGAGTAGATCTAAATGGGTCCTTGAGGGGCAATGCACAACTGAATAAATAAACGTCCACATTTTCTGCCGGAGCTCCCGTGACCTTGCTTTTCATGACCGGCAAGATCCTTCATGGAGTTCGAGGAGAAAAGTGGCAGCTCGAAAAACTTTGGATTTTTCTCGACAAATTATCTCTTGGCCGAGGGATTTCCTTTTGTTTTTCATTGCTTATTTCATCCTCCCAAAGAGCAACAACTCGGTAAAACAATTTCCATCTCCGCTGACGACGACTCCTCTCCTTTGAGGAGGTATATTTTGAGACATCGTAATCTGTTTATTTGATACGTTAACAAGTATGAAAACAGGCTGTACATACAATAATACAACTGAAAAGACTTAAGTGGGTTATATCCGTCCGATTTGAGTTTAATTTTGTATCATGTCGAGACCATAACGCGATGACGATTCCACAATTATATTACAGATCGTACGCAAGGAGAGCAGTTAATCGGTATACTTTAGAACATATTTAGTGGTAATGCTGACAAAAATTGCTCTTCCCCCGTATCAACATTATCTTAATCCATTTATGATAAAACTGCAGCGAAAAAGCGTTAATCTCTCTCAAAATCGTTTAGCCGGCAAGTCATTCAATCATGGTTAAATTCCATAGCTCCTCCGCATATATCACCGTTTGCGAAATAATCAACTGTTATCTTTTATAAATTTCCGAAAAAAAATGGTTTGAAACTTAACAATCTTTCAGACGAAGCTACTGATTCAGAGAAGAAGGATTTGCTGTCTGAACTAGAGTTGATGAAACAACTCAAACCTCATCCGTACGTCGTCACACTTCTGGGGTGCGTCACGAAATCAGGTAAATTGAGAGTAGTTTAACATTTGGTTGGTTTGGATAGTTGTAAGAGTTTCTCACGTGCATATCAAGAGTATTTCTCTGTATCGACCTTTTTTTTCTCAAATTATGATAAACTTAGAATTATTATTCTTGAAAAGCGACATTAAAGTTGAAAATGGAAGGAGATTAACAAGTTGCTTTCAACATATTTTTCTCTTCTGAGGACCGTTGTTGGTGTTAATTGAATACGCTCCCTTTGGCAATCTGCTCGGTTACTTGAGGAGGAGCCGTGGATTGAATGACACTTATTACAAAGACCCGGATATCAAACCACAGGCAAATCTGATGTCTGAACAGCTGATGAAGTTTGCTTGGCAAATCGCTGATGGAATGAGTTACTTGTCATCGAAATCTGTAAGTAACCAACTCATTGCTAAATTTTTCATGGTGTCACAATCGGCAAAGGCCTCCACTTTCCGATTATTCATTTCAGCTGGCTTTCATTCGGGCTCTCGATTTGCATATTTTGTTTACATCCCTTCTTGCACTGGGGAGGGGATGGTAATATTTTTGGCAAATTTCGTCAAACGTTGGGAATAAGAGTCTTTCTCATACGGCCCACAATAGAATAGCCGCGAGAGAACCCGAGCTGGAGAAATCGAAGTAAATATTTTCATTACTCCCTAGCTTGCTTTGCCCACTTTTCCTGGTTTTTCCCGTTAATTTTTGGATTTTGCTTAATCCACTGTAAATTCGTTTGCCTCACTATAGCTTATTACCTGCTCAACGATAAGGCGCAGTTTGCTTGGAGGACTGCGGTAACGCAGAGGCAGGCAGTTCAGTAAAGCAAACACCGTCAGTTTTGTGTTGTGTTTAAAGGCTTGCGCTCGCCTATCCCAACAAAAACTGTGGGAACTTTTGTTATTTTTATAGTATGTACTTTATAGGTTTTATGGTGCTATATCACTGGATCCATCTTGCTATGAAGTTGATATTTTTTAATTAGTCCACGCTAATCGTCTATGCGGGTCGAAGTCATATAGACATGGTTTCTTCCTAGATTATTCACCGAGACCTTGCGGCCCGAAATGTGTTGATGGGTGAAAAAGAAACGTGTAAATTGACAGGCTTAGGTATGGCCAGAGATGTGCAACAGGAAAGGATTTACGAAAGAAAAACAAAGGTACTAAACCATTCTCCTTGACAATGCAAAGTGATGAAGAAGGCTGTGCAGATATTACTTTATAGATTCCCAAAGGTGAATAACTTGGTTATCCAATTGCTCTGCTATTCTAATTTAGGACTGTCTTGTAAACTTAGATATCAGAATCGAAGTTAATGTCCTAATTTTTAATGTTGCAACATAACTAAAAGCCTTTTATTCAGGTTTTAAGCCAGTTCGTTGTGACGTTAATTTAGGGGCCTCTTCCAGTAAAATGGACTGCCATTGAAGCTCTTTTGTATGGAAAATATACTACGAAAAGTGATGTGTGAGTATACGCTTGAGTTATTTAGACCTAATGAAGACTTCTCAGGGTGAACTGTATTCCTTTGGCGGGAGTAAATTTATGAATGCGAGTAGTGGGGAGGGGTGGTCAGTGACGTTGAACCAAAGTCATCTTATGGGGGAGAGTAATCACGTGAGACCACGAGGATCTAGTTTGTCCTTACTTCCTGCATCATCCATGCTGTGAATTTTGTAATACTTGTAAATAGTTCGCTAGGCCGAAATTTTCAAAGATTTTCCATTGAAAGCCTTAAATATCAAAATTTTGCGATTTTTCTGAACAGGTGGAGCTATGGGGTTCTTCTCTATGAGATTTTTACAATAGGTGAGTCATCTGGGTGGTCAAAGACCAAGTCATTAATGAAGCCGCCAAGTTTCATTTTAAAGCTGCGTTAACTCTTGGAATAACAATGGCTGGCATTTCATGTGCAATTTTTTAAGGTTTGGGTGAGTTTGCCTGAAGTTCTTACCTTAAGGAAATTAAAGCAAAGAATATTTACATACTTCTATGTTGTGACCAGTCTGTAGCTTGTACGGGTTGGTCGTTTCCATGAAATAAAAAAAATAATAAACAGTTCAGTATGATTATGGATGTGGTGTGTATGGCTCTATTTCAACCAAGAAAGATCCAAAAAGGAATACGCTTGGGTATGTGTTAGTTTGCTTTTAGTAACAGCAAACGGTCTCTTTCAGGTGGTACACCGTATCCAAAGGTGGATGGCACGAAAATTATCAAGTCACTACAAGAGGGATACAGAATGCCTAAACCACAGCACGTGGATGATGATTTGTATGAGACTCTTATATTGCTGTGATTTCATGACGCCAGTTATGTTGTGGTGTTCTGCTGCGCGCATGATCTCGTTTTTGATTTTGAACCTATTTTATTTCTGCAAGCACCTCTGAGATTCAACTATAAAAAATAAACTTGAAAAGTGTACAGAATATTCCTTTACTTGAATATTGCACAGATTTTTCTTCCTCCTGTCGGTACATTTTAGAATGCGCTTTACAGATTAAAGTCTACTCAAACTGAAGACTTTCAGAGTCAGTTCTCCCTATACCAAGATATCAATGAGATATACGAGACTGATTGCATTCATTGCATTCATGATTGCACTCTCGATGATTTAGATTCGCAATTATGACAAAGTGCTGGGAGGACGATCCCGAAAAGAGACCAACTTTCCAAAGTTTGAAGAACGAACTCAAAGAAATGGAAAACCAACGCAAGGTATGATAGTGAAATCTACATTAGAACTACTTTATTTCAATGTTGGAAGCTTTGCCCTGGGGATCAGGTTTTTGGGGCCAGGTCAAAGAATGTAACATTTGAACAGATGCATATCATATAAGTATCAAGATCAATCTTCCAGATTTTTTTTATACTCTGGCAATGCCTTAAACTGATCTCAATCCTGTACCTTTGGAGAGGCGGCTAACTCGCCATGTCATCTCTAGTAAATTGTGCATGTTAAAGCGAGAGGGCAAAGTTGAAATGTGTTGAACAAAGAACCACGCTGCACCCATGAAGACGGAAATCAATCTAGTATTATTTGATCTAAACATCCACAATTTTCGCCGTTTGCTGATTGAAAATTGGTGTTTGTTCGTAGTTTTAGAGTATTTTTAGTTTGAATTAGATATCGGCTGTTATTGTACTTTACAGAGGCTGCTGAACTTGGAAACTTACGACAACCGACTCTACGAAAGCGTCAAGGATTTAGAAGCATAGTCGAGCAGGATATAGAACTTCTCCTAAAATGAAAAATTAACCAGATCTTGCAGCCTTGCGTCCTACAGAGGCCTTGGAGAGATATTGCTGCAGAGGACTTCAATTACATTTTTAGCGAAGACGTGGAATTAAATAGAATTAATTAGTTAGGCAGAATTTCTTAATGTGCAATGGTAAAAGAAACTTCCGTTATGAAAAAAAAAACCAATAATAAAAGATAAATTGTGTCTAATCTTTATGTTAATTTTTTTTTAATTCCTCTTCTTTAGACCTCTCGAAGGTAATCTGATTAGGAGAATTACTAATGATAGGGGAGTCTTAAGCTGACTCGCTAGGATTGCGTTGTGCATCCCTATTGCACGCAGATAATTGAATGCACAATAAATTAAAATGGGAGCTTTTATTCTGCCCAAACCTGTAACAAAGGTAAATTGCGAGGTTCCAGTAAACGAACATGCTGGTCCGCCTTTTTGAGTGTACGATAAATTGGCAAAAACTTTGATAGCAGAGGTTTTACCCTTCACGTTTTATTAAATTGAAAGTATCAGTTGCCGAGGAGGAGTAGAACACGGTCCATTTTTCTAAAAACATCGATGCAATATCGGACAGTTTGAAATCAATTTAATAAAGGATTGTTCAGTTATATTCGGAATTCTTATTTTAACTGTACTTCAAATGATTCTTTTATGGTCTTTCCACGATCAGAAGTCGTTCTTTCACATGTATACTTTACACTTTTTGCACCTTTAAGAACACTTGGATCTGCAAAGGGAAATAAAAAAAAATTAATCATCATTCTTTCTACTTCCCTCCCAACTAAGGCGATAAGTTTTTTTTCTTGTCCGTAGAGGTCGTTCTGAAATATCTAAATCATGAGTTGAGTTATGATCTTTTAACATTTGTAACGAAATTTGTTACAAAAATCAGATTTTTGACTTGGGATCAAACAGAAAAGAAAATACCTCTTGGAATTCTCTTTGTTAACTCTCTTAGAATTACAACTCTCTTAGAGCCATACTGACCAATTTGAATTGCTACCACCAGTTCTTCTAATGTTTGCTGTTAAACACCAATTAGAATCAACGTGTTTTTGTTATGGCTTCCAGAACTGGTGCGGAGTAAAACCAAAGTTTGCAATGGCTCAGTGGAGATCAACACAATTGGTTGAGAAGAACCTCAGCTAAGACTGCGAACCAGTAAAAGAGTAACTTTTCAAATTAATATCCACGTAGATGTGTAAGTGGCAATTTGCACGGGCCTATAATGACGTGTATAAACCAGTACCCTCCAATTTTGATATCTCTAAGATTTTTTGGCAAGCTGGTTACAGTAAGTGTTTGTCGTCGGAGATTGATAATTATTCTAGGACTTAATGACGATTTTAGCCTTGAATTCCGTTCCGATTACATTTTGGGTTCTAAACAGGTATTGGCTTGGCTTACACCCATAATTAGGGACTGGAAAATTTTGCTCTCGTCTGATTTGCACAAGTACTTTTGTATTTGCTTTCTTAAGCTCGTTGCATGAGCATTTTTTGATACAACAGTCAACTTATTATAGGTCTCATCACCTTCAAGTCCATGACTCATCCTACGTATTTTACTGAGAAATTTTACTTAAAGGACGTTAATGGCTATCACAAGCTCATTTATAGCGTAGTTGTAAAAAGTCAAACCTTAATATGAAGGGTTCACGACGGCTAATGTATTGATAACACTTGTCATAATTTGCGATTTTCGTTTTCATACGTACCTATCGTCTGCAGGATTCCCTTGTTTCCTATAAGTACAACAAAGATGATTTTAACGATTTTAATTTTTTTCTACGTTACCCACTAAAATACGTGAATACCAAATAGTCTATTAATAAAAGTATTTTGATCGTAGAAAAAGATAAAACAGGTGAGAGTTGCTATCTGCAGGTTAATTCCATTGCGATGACAACAGATTTTGAAAACGAGGGTCCTCCCTCAGTTTACAGGGAAACAAAAAATTCAATTCCAATTTGTCTCACTCGTGGCTTAGACAGTAAGAGCACCTATTTGGGTTATGAGAGGGACGATGTCAATTTAAGTAAATGTAAATCTCTGGAGATCAATTCGTCGCTTGTTGATGTTATTGCCAAGAAGACCTACGGCGCTAAGCACACGACGATTTTTATAAATAGAAACAAATTAATAGAATAAGAAAGATGATTAGTTTTGAGCTCGCTAAAGAAATAGAGAAATTTTTTTTTCGTTTTTCCACGAGCGCGGGAACAAAAAATCGAGGTCTCCGCGTGGAATCGAACCTTAGAATTTCGTATTCTGAGCTCCGATGCTCTACCACTGATTCACAGATACACTAGCTATGATGAGGAAGGCGGTTTATTACGAAGTTCATATATGACACGCGTCCTGCAGATTTTTCCCTTTGTCCCCCCCCCCCCCCCGCGTTGTGACAAGACGAAAGAAATATTTTTCTACAAACAAATCAGTTCCTTTTGAAAGAAATGTCAAGTTAAGCAAAGGGGTAATTAACCTAGCTACTTACCAAAACCTTTTACCCCATTAACACGTTAATATTAACTTCTTAAAAAATATTACCACTTTTCCCCCTTTTTTTCTATGGATATTTCTTTCTCAGTATTCAACTACACTGTCGAGTTTTCCTTCGAGGGCGAAAGCAAGGTGGATTTTAGTTAAGGGGGTGAAACAAGGTCCGAATATGCCAGCGGTTGTTGAAATACACTCATTTAATGTACATCTTCGATCCTTACCACAAATCTGTAGACTTTTCTCATTTCCATTCGATGGTTCATGTCTTGTATCTGGTTATGAATAGAAGAATAAGATAATTAAAATTATTTTGTTACTTCTTTCCTAGCATTCTTCATCAACGTTTGGCCCGCGCTAAATCACTTTTGAAAAAAACACTCGCTTTATTTTTATTGGACAAAGCCCTAGATAGAAAAACACTTTTTTTGACAACAATCCTAACCTTCGCTGTTCCTTGGTAACTACTTCTTTGTTTTTTCGAAAATTATGTTGTTTCGCTTCGTTTTTTCCCTCGACGAATGTTTATTTCTTTTTGCGTTTAAAAAAAAATCAGAAATGTAAAGTGATAATGAGCCCGTACACCAAACCCTCTGAACCTACAACCAGGTTATAATCCTTTTAAAAACATTCACTTTTTTGCCGATTTCTTTTCAATATAAACATTCTCGTACTACACTTTTATAAATGCGGGCGAGGAGGGGGGGGGGGGGCCAAATACTAACAAAATGTTTGTCTTCAATACATACCGCGGATCTGTAGACTTTTTTCATTTCCATTCGGGTGTTCAGCTACCACTTCTTTAACTTCTGGTTACAAATAGAAGAATTTGACGTTAGACTCGTCAACGTTAATTTAGCTCTAGTTCTTGATCACTGTTGAAAAATCACTCGCTCTTTTTTTTCATCAGACAAAGTCCTGGTTAGTGTAAAGAGAAAGAGGAAAACTTCTGGACGACTTGCAAATAGAAACTTGATATACTTGGTAACTCAAGCTGAAAAAATGATAAAACTTGTAGTGCAAAGAAATTGCTACTTCACCATTAGATGGATCTGAAGTACTTGGTCGATGGCCTGAAAGCAAAGTTAAATGTGAAAATAATATTTCGTTCGTTTTTTTACCCTCCAAATATTTTACTGCCTTTTCTCTGAAAGAACACAGAGGAAGACCAAAATTTACCCTCTACGTATTTTTCGGTCAATGGGGGTATTGGAATAAAAGATATTGTCCATTTTTAGTTTGTTTATTCTCTCTTAACCCATTGAGGAATTCATTAACGGAGAAAATTGAACAGCTCTTGGACTCTGGGAATGGGAGCATCACTAAATTTGGATTCTATTTTGCTCTGCTGAATAAAAAGCGAGAAAGGAATCCAACTTTTCTATCATTTTTCAATTTTTTTTCCCATGAAAATTAAGTAAATAGATTAACTCTTCGGGCGTATCAGTAAGTTCGCATACTTACGTCGTTTCCTTCGTCTCCAACAAAACCAGAATGTAAAAATACAGATCAAGATAAAAACCAAAGATCCTGTTAAAGAACCGACTATAATCCATTTGGACCCTAACGAAATAAATATTTGTTGATGATTTGTAAATTTTATTCAAAAAATTATGTTCATTTTTTTTGAAGCAGAAACCTCCACGAACTCACTCCAACCGCCTAAAGGAGGGTATTTAACAATTGTTCGCCTCAGGCTCGGTAAATATTCAGGTGCTTACTAATTCCGTTGTAAATATTCATTTCGCTCTTGGAACCATTCTGTTTTCATTGTCTTGATTACTCTTATCGAGATAAAGAGCTAGTTTCCACTCGCATTTGATAAGTTCATTTAATTTGATTCGGAATTGAATTTTGTATCTAGTTCATCACTTCCTAGGTAACACTGACAATACTCGAGACAGCTATTTTGAAATTTAGCGCTCCTGCTACAGTCACCTCGCGCTAGGTGATTAACGCGAGATATGACGCAGTCCTCGACCAATCAGTGCTCGTGCATCTTTCTTATCACCACAGAAATTATACTAAAGATGTATATTCCTTTTCGTTGGTTAAAGAGTGGAAAGCTGCATCTGCGATACCTTTTTGTAATCATTGATAAAACCAGTTATCAATAAACTACCTTAAGAGTAAAAAATAACCGCTTTTGACTTTAAGATGGAACCAGAGCTTAAGTGGCATGGATCTAGTAATAAAGTCTACATTGTATGCATTACCATGTAAGTAGTGCCCATTTTCATTTCTGAAAAAACGTAAGCTTTCATCGGTTCGTTTTGATCCCGCAGCTCATATGTGAGGCAGAAATACAAAATTTCAATAACTGTCTCAGAAATTTTGCTAAGTGATTAAACTTTAGCATTGCAAATTTTCAACCGAATTCAGAGTGAATAGTACCTGCCAGAAGTGGGCTCTTCTTGTTACAATTAGATTACACCACAACTAAAATTGAGGGGGGAAAGGTTTATTTGCATTAAATAATCTATTCCGCAACGATATAGCTTAAATGCCCACAGGCAGCCCGAGCTCACGTCTCAACACCAAGTCACACTACGCGTGACGTTTTCGTGAATTAATCGTTTGCTTTTTCTCGAGACCTGAGATTGGACCGCCTGTGAAATGCCCTGCTTGTGGGGTCCAGACCCGGCCACTTTAGATAATAATAGTCAAATACCTGAAGAGGATACCCTCGGCGATCTTGTCGTTTGATGAATGTAATCTTGAAGTGCCGCTATCGACGATGGGTCTATAATCAATTTTCCAAGTTTTCTGTCTCGTGCGGCGTGTTTCAAGACAGAAATGATCCTGTCAATATCCACTGCTTGCTCGAATCTTAAATTGAAAATTACAACCACGCTGCCACTTCTGTTAAAAGAAAAAAAATTAGACACAAGATAAGAAAAATAAATATACGTAAAATCTATAGTAAAATCTATATCTTAGGGATTTTGGAAAAAGCTAAGAGTCACCCACTCGAAACGTACGACTTCAGTGCTGTTGTAGCTGTTATCATTTCTAAAGAGATCTTCAACCTAAAAAAAAATGAAAATAATTTGTCAACACGGATTTGTAATCTTTTTAGGATCTTAAGGATATGTCATTCTTTAGCATGCCAATAAACTAAAAACTTACCGCTACAATAACCTGCTTTGAGAGGTTCTGGTATCTTCTGCTTTCTTTGTTTCTGAGACTTATGTCAAATTTCTCGTTGGTGATTGTCATCTTTGCATTAACCAAATTACTGGCTCTTTCTAAAGAGGAAAAACAAAGCTCTCAGTCCTCTCAGCAAATCAAAATATAGAAAGAGCAAAAAACAACAAAAAAAACAAAAAAAAATTAAGGAGGAATTAAAGGCAGTAGTGTTGTTTTGGCAACCTTCTAAATACAAAAAAAAAATAGTCGCAACTTGTATATAAATAATTGAACCTTTTCCAGAGTCACATTAGAAAAAACAAACGCAAAATTGTGAAATCTAGGATCCGGCAAAGAAATGGAATTTTAAAAATTAATGAAACCATTTTGGACAATGCTTAAAAAAAGACTTTTGAATAGAAATCTCTCAGTCAAAAGTTATCATAACCATTCTCTGTGCCTGAAGTACATGTTTAAGTAGAAATATTCTCATCAATATTTGCCTACTTAGAAAAAGTAAAAGTTGAGCTGTCAATTTTTTTAGACTAGAAAAGAAATAAGAGGAACTTTAGTAAGAAGCAACAGAATTGTTTTCGATGCTATATTTCTGTTTCAAGACACTCGGTAAAAAAAAAATTTAAAAAAATAAATAAAAAAAAAACACTTTAAACTGCGGCAAAATTAAATGTCATAAGAGAGCAGATCTACTTACCCGCAACATCAAGATATGTACGGGCAGTGGCTGGAGAGCCAATTCCATTTTTTGCCGTGCATTTATACCATCCTTGGTCGCCGAGTCTCGCGGAATCAAAATAAAGTTCACTTCTACGTCCGACATTTTTTTCGTGATTCCAAGATATAGTCGGTACTGGATTTCCAATCGTACGACAGTAGAGGGATACCTTTTTACCCACCTGAACTGTCTGATTGCTAGATATATCTGTTATCTGGGCAGGATCTGTTGAGAAGCAGAAGTTCAAGATTTTCTTTTTCTATGTTGTGATAAGTACTTGCAAGGAATTTGTTGACGTGAATTAGCCGGGCACCTTCAGTTACCGTGTTACTTACAGTTTACATCAATCATGCAGAATTCCGTGCTGTTGTTTCCAATTCCATTCCAAGCAAGGCACTCGTATATGCCAGAGTCACTGCGTTTGATGTCTTTTAAAAACAGTACTCCACTGTTTGAAAGTGTCCTTCTTGTATCCGCTCTGTTCCATGCAACACTTGGCAATGGGTCGCCGGTAAAATTACATAGAAGTTTGACAGTATGACCTTCCGTAACTGCACCAGGGCATTGCTTTGATGTTTTACTTGGCTGAACTACAAGAAAAATAGAAAAACAAAATCAGAGGAGAAGCTCATCAGCTTTTCGGATTGGCCTTCTGAACAGCAGGGGAAATCATAAAGGAGCTGAGGAATACGGATGTAATTACAAGAAGAAACGTCTAACCACAGCGTTTTATTTGGGTACAAGATGAGAAAAAGGAGAACGAGAAAGAAGAAAAAAAAATACAGTTCGATTGTTAGTTCTCGTAATGTCATCATAACAAAAAGTCAAAGTCTCCAACTAAGAAAATGAAATAAAATTAACCACTTCTCCTCAATTTTATCTGCATTTGTTGAACTAATTATCCTATAAATTGTCGGCTGTAGGGGTCTATATAACCCTTTCGTATCTTATGTTTATTACAAATCGGCACAAGCTAAAGACACTCTCCAAATCTAAGAGCACGTTACAGCTACTGAATATACTTCGAACAGAATACGAAATCAAAAGACACGATAGAGACATAAGAAAATTCTAGATGTCGTAACTATGAATAAAAAATACTACTAAGGCACTTCTCCGCTGAAATTAATGTTTTTTGTCCATATTTTAGTCCACAGAATGTATAGCACAATAAGATTTGATACAGGTTTGTTTAAACTGATCTTTAGAGGATCTTGAAGCTCGAAACCCGACGCAATAACAAATATTAATAAGGAGATAAAATACCACTAAAATAATACTGCAATAATAAAAATGACAATTATTATTATTATTATTATGATTATTATTGTTATTATCATTATTGTAGTAATCATTAATTCATAATTTGATCATAGGGTGTTGTCTACCAGCTCATATAGCGAGTCACCTTCCATGATAAATAATTCACCCAAGTGATGCTAGGCTGAAGATTTTTTTTCGGCTTGAAGCAAAAGCTTCTCCTGTGCAGTGGCAAGGAGACAAAATAAGTATAGTCTACGTCATTTTGGTAGAAAAAGTAAAAAAAAAAATTGCCCAAGGTCATGTGATTCAAGTTTAGCCTCTTAGGCGGTCTGAAGTAACATTGAAGTCCGGTCATTTTTTACTTGAAAAAAATGTTAGAGATTGAAAGAAATTTTAGTCAGCTTTCCACAGCATTATCGTAAAGTGGGATAGACATTGATTATAATTAACCAACTCGACGCAATGTGCATCGTTGACTATTTATAATCTCAAATCCTACGCGCGCTCATGGAATAATGAAGTTAAACAAAAAAGGCACAACAAGTAAGAGAAATCGGATGCTGGTAGAACCTACTTACGAAAATTGAATGCTACTCGTAGTCGAGCTAAGTTGTTATGGTGGTTGCGATGCCTTGACATACTAGAAGGAAAGAATTTAAGTTATTTCACATTATATAATGCCTTTGCGGTTTTAATTAAGGGAGCGATTTCGTGATAAAGTAGCATAACCCCAAAAATTGCCCTGCAAATTACTTCCACTACATTTTTGGTTATGGAAATATCACTAGCTTTCAGGGATAGAATGTTCTTTCATAAAAAGTAAAATTAATCGGCTTTCCAGTGGAAAAGCCCAAGTTGAAAATTCCATTGTGGTCCTCGCCTATCTTCCAAAAATAAAGCGGTAAGTTTCTAAAGAAACTGTGTTGCTGCGTTGGTGGGAGAGTATAACAGGTAATTTAGTGTTAGCAACCGTAAGGGTTAAAAACTTCCGACGTTTCGGCGCAGACGCTGTTTGTCAGGCACCGACCATCTAAACAAAGGTCCTCCGATGAAACGATTTATGGTTACTGGTTCAAATCGAACCAGAAAGACTTCTTCTGTCGGTAAGGACAAAGTCAATAAATGAGAATTCTGTGAATTGAAAATTACGACCATTGTTGTTTTTATAATCATGATTCAACGCATTTTTCCATCTTAAGAGTTAGCGCCAACGCACTCTACGATTGTTATTTGGGGATTGTCGATTCATTTATTTTCACTCATCAATGTAGTCGGCTTTTCTTGTCAGTAAAGGGCTATTGTGTTTATATAATAAACAAAGTAATACATGGTTGCTTGTAGATATGGAATTTCTCTTCCCGTGTTTACTCGACAGCTCAAGAAAAAAATCCATATCCATGCGCGCCCATGTATTATTCTCTAATTATCAAAACCGCGTCTTACAGTCGCTTGTTGACATTTTAGCGCGACGATCTTTGTTTTCTGAGATTTTTCTTCATGAAATCAATCAGTGAATGACCTCCTATGGCTCGTGTTTCACATCAAAATCGTAAAAAATGGACACGATTCACAACAGTGTTGGGTTTGCCTCTCTTACTACTAGTTTTTTTTCAACGATGCTAAGAATAAACTCTAAAAAGAGGTGAAATCAGAAAATCCCGCGATGTTTTCGGTTTCACTTCTTAAGACTGCTTCGAAAGCTGGCAAAAAGTCACGAAATCACTTACTTTCAAGGTCTTAGTGCCGTTACTTGTTTTCTTGTCACTCCGTTACTCGTTACTGCGCTACTCTGTTTAGTGACATCCCCCTCATCAGAGGGGAGGCCCAAGTGAAGGCCACTCAGGCCTTTTGTTCGTTTGTTTGATCTTTTCAATTTTGCAGAGAGCAAACACTTTCGTGTTTTGATAATACAGTATTTAAAAAGGATTAAAATACTTTGTTGATTCCTTTCTTTTTATGTGTATCTCATTTTTTCTCTTTTTATTTGTTTCCATAGAATATATAAGATATTCGTTAACTCTTAGAAAGTTCTCAAATTTCATTTACGCACCAAACGATATCTGAACGTAAAAACCGCAAAGATTCTGAGAATTATCTTTCCGAGAAAGAAAGAGCTAGTGTAGCTATTTCTTGTAATTTACCGAAAGTAAACTCCATAAAAGTATCTCAGTGCACTTTTCTTTTTGTTTTCCTTTCACCTTTTTGCGAAATGATTCCACAGATTTAAGTTGCTGAGAAAAAGGAGCAGGCGACCTTTCAAAACAATTCAAGGCCGGCGAAGATCCTGGTGGACATCAGTTTAAGCGTGACTCTTACGTCAACTGTAGACTGCACACATAAGCTCTGATTCTGTTCTCGCTATTCCTGTTATCCGTAGTTAGACTGTGTACAATCTAACTTTAAATATACACAAACAGCTATGAGCAGACAGCAAAAGGTTTTTTAATTCTTTTTTCCGTTTGCTCTTAATGTCATTTTTCGACTCGAAAAGGCAGTTCTCAACTATTGTTTACAATCGCATGACATGCATCAAAGCTAAGTATTACATTGATTCGTTTGCACTTGATTAAGCACAATGCGGTTTACTTACATAGGACTCTGATCTTCACATCTTTGTCGATTTCAAGCAGATCCTGGTTGGCTATCTGAAGGCGATATGTGGCACTGTCTGATCGTTGCACAGCAACAAGTGTAACCAAAGCTTGATCATTCGAAATGTTAAAAATAAATCGATCGCGAAAGGCTGAATCCACATCGACAGAGCTGTTAGACGATGACTTTAGAGCTATTAGCTTCTCTGATCGGCCATCACCGATTCGGAAAAACTTGGCAAATGTCAGTGAACCATCAATCTTGTAGCTCCATTGTAGATTAAGATTCTCATTTTCGATGACTGAGGTTGGATTTGTAGGAGAGGAAATCCATTCAGACAGTAGCTCTAAGGAAATTCAAACGATGCAAGTTAGGCTAAATCAAAGTAGAGTCAATCTTAGTATTAAGAAATTCCTAAAGAATGAAATGCATTATAAGTTTCATTGCAGGACAAATGTACGCTTCCGCACTATAGCAGATAAAAGTGAAATCAGCGAGCTGACGCCGCATTACGCCACGTGGCAAACAATATTGTTGGGCATTTTGCCGAGCATATCTCGCCTAACAACTGACTAGCGTCAGGGACAAATAGTGGAATGAAAGTAAGAATTATTATACATGTGCAATCAAACTAAGTGAGGTCAAATTAAGGCCGAGTAAAAGGAGAGAGCATAATTTTGAAACATTCATTGAAGATCGATGATGTCGAAGAAGCCTGTTTAATAATTAATTTAACGTTGAATCTCAATTAAGTAGCTTTGAAGTCTTGTCATTTCCCCGGAGTATATTTCACAGGCATTTAGGCCTTGCTCGAAAAAACAGAAACTGTACACTTCGTCAAAGTAAGGAAGTAGCTAAGAACCTTAACAGAAACAATCTCCACCAACTTGCCTGCTTTTTCCAAAGTTGTTAGTATCCACAAAAGTAGTGTACATAACGATGGTTTTGCTCTCAAACTCCCAAGGAAGCATCCCATCCTTGGCTTTTTCTGTCCCTGTATGAGCAAAATGTTGAACAGATGATGATGTCTTCAATATCGACGTGCCTTGAACATTCCTTAGGGATTCAGTTTACGAAAGCGAAACATAAACTGACTCTCTCGAAGACGCCCACAATTCCTTTCGAACCGAGGCAGGGCGGAAAAAAATAAAAGGAAACTGATAGCACAAGTACGAGTCGTGACGAATCAGGCTGTGCTTCGAGATCTGCGGAGCTATCCAGATAATTTCTCTCGTGAGAAATTTAGACCACAACTTGCGTATTCCTTGAGGCACGTTCGCTGGTAATCGGAGACCGATGCTTGTTTTACAGATCAGTGTCTTGAAGTTAGAAACTGAAAGGTCACCTTTTGGGTAATACACAAAAATTCATTTCTGTTTTAGTTAGCGATTCGTTTACAAGGCCATCTTTTTATGATCTCGCTACTTTTTCATGGATGGAATTCAGTTCATGGCCATGTTGCTTTTTCCAGCTCTGGCAGGTAAGCAAAGCAGACAAAGAAGCTTACTAACATAGATGTCGAGTGACGGTTTCCTATATTCAGATCATTTTCGTTCCTACTGCTTAAATTCTTAATTACATTCTATTTACCATGAAATTTAAAAGATCTTTTCATTTAAAACAAACGTAAAATCGTAATTAATTTAAATAATTTATCGCTTGGTGAACTGCTTAGAGTAACCGGAAACTTCACAGTGCAACTGGTCTATCGATCGAGAAGGCATTTCCAAATTATCTGGATTGACACAAGTAGAAAACTAAGCCGGAAACGCCATGATCAAACATAAACAAAAGCTAGGAATCTAAAGTTTTTATTTTAGCTTTATTTAGCTAAATCAAAATCTCATTTAAAACTTCTAGCGAATCACTCTTTAACATTGAAGATCAAAATTTAATATTTTGCGAATATTGAGGAAACTACATACCAAATAATATGTTGTCAGTAAATTTAATTTCCACTTATTTCGTTCGAACCAAAAATGTAAAAAAGAAAAATGCCTTTATTGTAGAATGAGCAGTTTCAGTTGTTGACCATTTACTTAGAATGAATCTTTTTGCTACCTTCGGCTGATTGAAAATGTTGTTGGGTCGCAATGATGGGAGAAACTAGCTGTAGAGCGCACCGCATTTATCGAATGGTACCAATGACTCTCGACCTGTCCCTTTTAGCCTTCTTTAATCTCTATTCTCTAATACAAAACCGATTACAGTGCATTCATTTCAATCTTCTATTTAACTACTCTGACTTTGACCGAATGATCGACCTTGATTCACTCTTAGTTTTTTTCGGGAAACTATAATCTACCTACCTCAGCCCCGATCGATTACCCTCTTGTAAGTGTCAAATATATAGAACTCGCTAATATACTCACTATCAGTAAGCAAAGTCATTTGGGCATGCTGCCTATTGAATGAGTTGCCAGTAATCGGATCCTTGTGCTTGCGCAAAGATTTCTGAGATCGCCACGGGGCAAACATTGCAATTCACTAAAAAGAAATTTATGGCGCAAGGTTGTTTCGACGTCCAAAATAACAATTTTGGTGAAGATCATCGCTTTTTGTCGCTATTTTATCAGAAATAGCTGTAGGCAATATTGATATAGGGGTGGTGAAAAACCGTGAAATATGTAGTAAAATCTAGCGATGAACTTGAACATGCACAAGGGTTTTGCGAAACTGACATCGCACAATGATCTCGATCTTTGGAAATACTGGTGATAAATCGCCAAGAAATAAATGAAGCCTTGTCAGTTTTATTTACTTGTGTTAAGTCTAACTCTAGCTTTTTTCTTGGTTTGGTATACCAAAAAAACAAAACAAAAAAAACGCCACAACAGCTACCTCGAAGCAGCAGGAGATCGAAATTGTGTGCTTGAGCATGAAATGTTATCGTGATATATTGAGTTGTTAAACACCTACACTGCCTCTTTGTTATGATCAATGAGAGCAAACTAGCGTTGATAATCGGCTTAAAACTGAACCTTTTCTTATGCGACGATGAATAGGTACAAATGGGTCGCTTGAGGAGCGATGCACAACTGAATATATATACGTCCACAATTTCTACCGGAGTTCCCGTGATCTTGCTTTTCCTGACAAGATCCTTCGAGGAGTTCGCGGAGTAAAGTGGCAGCTCAAAAACTTCGGGATTTTTCTCGGAAAATTGTCACTTGACCTAGGGATTTCATTTTGTTGTTTATCGGTTCTCTCCTTTGAGGAGGTATATTTCAGACATCGCAATATGTTTATTTAATACGTTAACAAGTATAACAACAGGCTGTACATACAAAAATAAACTGAAAAGTCTTAAGTGGGTCATATCCGTGCGATCACTTAAGGCTAATTTTATAATATGTCGTAACCATTACGCGATGACGATTTCAAAATTATATTATAGACTTTACGAAAGGAGAGAAGTTAATCGGTATTTTATAACATATTTAGTGTCAGTGCTAACAAAATCCATTTATAATAAAACTGCGGCGAAAAAGCGTTAATCTCTCTCCAAAATCGTTTTTTTGAACGTCGAAACAACCTTTCGCCTTACATTTCTTTCCAGCAACTTGCAATATTTGCCCCGTGGCGATCCCAGAAATTTTGGCACACAAGGATCCGATTACTGGCAGCTCATTCATTGACCTTGGGAGATTATAAGTTTGATGTAACATTTTTCCCAACGCTTTTACAAGAAACTGACAAATGAACAGTAACGTACTTGACACTTCCGATCAAACAATCAATCTTTCACTGGCAAAGCCAAAACAAGAACTTCAGTGTAGGTCTAGGCAAGTACAGTAGGTAAACTCAGCACTTTCACTTATGGAAGTTAGACAAGCAGTCACGATTAAGAATCTCATCGCCTTATCTTAAACCCAAATAAATACCGTCTTCGAATTCAAATAGTAAATAAATAGAGAATAATACATGGGCGCGCGTAGATATGGAATTTCTCTTCGAGTTGAACACGAGAAGATAAATTCCACATCTACAAGCAACCATGTATTATTTTGTTTATCATATAAACGCAATAGCCCTTTTACGGGAAGACAAGCCGACTTCATCAATGAATGAAAATAAATGAGTCGACAATCCTTGAATAACAATCGTAGAGTGCGTTAGCGCTGACTCTTAAGATGGAATAGGGCGTTGAATCTTATTACAAAATCAACAATGGTCGTAATTTTCAATTTACAAAATTCTCATTTATTGACTTTGTCCTTACCGAAAGAAGAATTCTTTCAGGTAAACGGTCAAAATCGGCCAGAGGCAAATCTTCCAGTTGTCGATTTTCATTCTCAGCCGTCAGAAATGCTAACGCCAAAGCCACTGAATACGCAACTTTCGGTTTGTCTTTTACTATATTGGTTTTCTACCCCTTCTAGGAAAGTTTAAATATCATTGTCCGTCAGCGATACGGATTTTTTTTAGTGTCTTAGATGAATGTTGAAACGAATGCAAGGAGAAAGCCTGCAGAAGTACATACAAACGAATGGTTTTGGTTTTTTTGTCTACCAAAACATCGTGTAGCAATCTTTAATGATTAGCCGTCTAATGTAATGAGTATGTAATCAAACATGGCAAAACTTCCCGAAAATGTTTCAAAAATTATCGTGACTTCTTTTAACACTGAGCGAAAATATGAAGACTCAAAGAAAATATAATGCACCTACAAGACTTGACTCCACTGAAGCAACTCGAACAATTCTCTGTACCATAAACTTGCGGCTTGCTTTGATGAGACTCCTCAAACATTTTGTATGAAATGATAAACTTTTACATTTTTTCCTTTTAAAAAGGAGCCTTACCAACTTGGACCGTTCAACCCGTGAACTTCACTTCTGTTGTTCAGGGAAAGAACATAACCCTCGCGTGGGAGTATAATGTTGATGGAAAGTTTGCACAAGCTCAATTTTCCGATTTGAAGAAAGCTGGGAAAGAGAAAACGGTTGCTGTTAAGTCTTCAGCGAATGGAAACGTAGTCGTTGCCTCTGATTACCAGGAAAGATTCATTGTGCGTATATCAGCCTCACAAACACTAGTTACAATTCTCAGAGCACAGAAAGCTGACATTGGAAAGTACAAGCTGCAGGTGATAAACCGGAAATTGGAAACAATAAACAGCGTGGTGGAGGTTTCAGTTCATTGTAAGTACTATTGATGCACAGACACGGGAAAGACTAATAAAAAGATGGACAGACACACACACATCTTGAAAGACATGCAAACACACCGCCCAACAGTTAAACAGACAACTTGTTGGAGTTGAGGTACTTGTTGGGCCCCAGACCTCCGATGATCTACTTCTGAGCTACAGAAAACTTGGCCATCACTAAGTTCGTTGGTGACACGTGACCAGCAAAGTGCTACGATCAGCATTGTCAAAAACGCTGTGCGAGTGAAGGGATTAAGAATAGAGATGAATTTTTAGATTATGATGTTTGGTCAAAATCAACTAGAATAGGCTTCCGCGGTGTCTGCAAACGATTTTAACCTAATAAATACACTATTCTTTATCACTGATTCGTTTGGAATTCCAAAAGGAAAGAGAGGCTTGAAAATCTACCATTTGTTTTCATTCTCAGATCGACCAACCAACACTGTTCTCTCAGTATTTCCAGACAGCAGCGAAGTGTTTGGAGGAAGTGTCTTATATGAGAAATGCAGCACAGATGCCAGACCTGATCCTCACATTTTTCTCTTATACTTCAATAGAAATTTTATCAGTAACAGTAGCTCAGGGGAGTTTAATGTCACAGTTTACAGCGATGGAGTATACACATGTGCTCCCATTAACACAGTTGGTTCGGGAGACAATGCATCGTTTAGCGTCACTATTTTTGGTAAGAATCCATCAGCGTTGTTGATAGGCTTTCTTAATGAAATCTACATAATGCACCAATTACAGCTTTACTCCACATTGCAGTATGTCTGGTAAGTGATAGAGCAAATGTGACTTGAAAGTGTGGTTCATGTTAAAATGTGGCACGAATCCAGTGTGCCTCTAGCATTCGTATCTTATTTGGGCGTCTCCTGTCTTCTCTTGAGCAACAAGCAGTCTATGCTACCTTGTGCTTTCAAATCGTCGGTAAAAGCCATTTAAAATTTGTCTCAATTAGCCTGTAAAACACTTTGTGATAAATTTCCATTTTCACCAAAACCAGGCAAGGCTACGATAGGTTTGGAACCCAGAAACGTCACAGCATTGGTAGGTGAGGCCACATCGCTGAAGTGCCTTGCTCATGGGAATCCTCCGCCAACTATTACGTGGGCTCGTCATGGCATTGGAAATGGTTCAGAGCTCTTTTTTTCCTTCAGCGAAGTTCTCTGACAGTGGGTGGTACAGATGTGTAGCTACAAATGCTTATGGAGTCTCTTTTAGTCCACTTGCATACCTCGATGTAACCGGTAAGGTACTTGACCCTTCTTGCGGCAGAATTAAAATCGTTAGATTTTAAGCGGTTTTAAGCAATTTGATCGGCTCTTTTTACTCCTTAGACAGTGCCAGTACCTTCATAAATGGAAGAATGACAATATTAAATGAAAATTTTGATAATGGCTTGGAAAATCCTTCAAGCGCAAGATATCAAACCCTTAAGAGGCAGTTTGTTGAGGCGGTAAGTGTTTGAATCATCGATTTTATTGTTAACCCTTTCACTCCCAAGATTGTATTTAGAATTCTCCTAACTACCTGCCATACAATAATTATGATGTTAGTTCTAAGAATTTGGTATTGGATCAATCAATAAAACCCTAACTTATATTTTTCTATATTCTCGTCACTCATCTGCTTGATATTGTAGTGATATTGTGAGGAGAAATTCTGTCTTGGTCACAGATGGGAGTTGAAGGGTTAAACAACGGGCTGCGGTGTCAGGTTTTGAGTCCTCTCATAATGGCATCATTACAATGATTATTAGTGCGAACACAATCTCAATTGAATAACATCCCAAAGGCTTTTTTTTCTTCCAGTCTCTTTTGAGGGATTACTTTGAACCGAGTGAGGGAAACTTAGATAAAAGATGAGACGAGGAGGGCTTTTTTTTAAGTAGTGGTAGATGAAAGGGAGTAACATGATTATTTTGCTTAATGGGAAGTTACTTATTTAGCGGGAAGCTTCTGGAAAAAAAATGCTTCACATTAGACTCTACAGGAAATTACAACTATGCCACAAATCAATTTCGTGGCCTGAGGTTATCCTAAGTTAGCGGAGACAAAACTTCTAGCGCCAACGATGTTTCATCTTCAAGGAAAAACTCTGCCGAACTCAACGATAAGTCGCGTTTCCAAAAGCATAGCCAAAACTTCGCGAGATGTTGCTGTTGAACTCAGACACGTACTGTTGCTTTGTAGTATTGCAATAGTGGTGTTTGAGTTCTTTCATGAAAAGTTTTAATAACAGTTCATATTCATAATTTAGGTAAGGGATGTTTTCAAGAGTGACAGTACCTTCCATAGCACGGATGTCACAAGATTTGAGTAAGAGGCAATTGAACGAATTTAAATAGCCAAACCACCCATTACCACCTCATGTGATGGCATTCATATATTCATCCATCCATTAATTCCTCCCTTAATCTATCCATCCCTTACGCCCTTCAACTATCCACTCATTTACCCACCCATTAATCCTTCCCTCCCACCCTCCGTCTGTCCTTGCCTAGTTCCCACCTTTCATTCATTCATTCATTGATTCAACTATCCATAAATCCATTCATCCATCCTTCCTGTCTTACATCCATTAATCCATCCATCAGATCTTTCCCTTCCTTAATCTATCACTACTTGCCTCTTTTCATCCATCCATCCACCAATCCATTTCGACATCGATCCAGTCTTGTCAGTCAGACTCAAGTTTGATCATATTCTAATTCCGTTGGATGACGTTTTCATCTGCAGAAAAGGAAGTGTGATCATTCTTTTCGCGCTAACTTTCAAAGAAGTAGTTCGAACAGACAGAAAAATCACTATTTTAAAAAATGCTGCCAGTGACGGAAGAATTGGTGTCTTAGATGTTGATCCAGTCTCCGTCATGGCTATCCGTGAAACTAAAGAACCTGCCACCAGTAATTTAGGATGCAGGCCGTCAAGCTCACCAGAGAGCTCAGGTATTTTTTTCTGCCCGTTTTTAGAGTACTGTGGGACGAGGAAAAGTTTATAATCTCACTGAAAGGTTGAAATGAAACTAAGATCAGTGCTATAGAACTTTTCCGAAGTATTTTAAAGGTGGTACGTTCTTAGGTAGGCGAAGCTTGTTGAAAACGTCTCTAAAAGCATATAGGGTAAATGAATTTTAAAAAAATAATAATAAAATAACAAGGTTCTCTGCTGAAACTTACGTACTTTCCTTCAGCGTAATCTCTGACATCAATGAGAGATAATCCTGCGACAAATAGATGGTTACTTAGCTCGTGTGATAAACTAGTTTAAAAAGGCCTTGCTTCCTGAGGTAGCTGGTAAAGGCTAACAGAGCGGTTTTAGCGTAGTAAGTGTGAAAGATTTCTATTAGAGACGTTTATACTCCTATGGCAGATAAACGAGCCTGGTAAGCTTTAAAAAATAATCAGCGATTTTCTGATTTGCTCCGCAGCTTGCTCAAGTGACAATAAAATATTTGGAGCAGTGATAGGAGTTCTTGTTTTCGTAATCATTGGCCTGCTTATTTTTATATTCTTCCTGCAAAGAAGATCAGGTAACTGTAACATAAATTGTAGCTGAACAGATAACAAACTAAACTGGGAAGATTCCATGACAGTGAACTTGAAAACAGTGTGGAGTCCCATTGTTTTTCTAACGATGTCATGTGAACAGCGACACCTACTCTGTATACTGCTTGTCTTCTTTAGGCGATGAGGCCGAGAGGTAAAGGGTCATCCCATAATAAGCATATTCCACTGCCGTTTTTACTTGGTTTCACGTGACGTTAGTCATGTCTTAGTCGAACTTGTCTCATTCACACACGCCCTTTACTTGAAGGCGGCAACGAAGTTGTCCAGAGGCCGAACTATAATACGAAACCAAGATCGCCCACTCATTATCTGAATGTCTGTTGAAAACTAACCAATCATCTCGGAGCTTCATGTTTCCTATGAGGTGACTCATATCCATCCAAAATGTTCGCCTGATGAAGAATAACAGTACACCTCGAAATTAAGCATCGCAATCCATATCAGATCGCACTTCAGTGTAGCATAAACGATTACACTTTCCAGTATAACCAAATCTAAAGAAGCCGCATTTAGGACTTTAAATTGTTTCTACATTGCCTTTCCTTCGTTTTTGTTAAAAGATACTGCAACCTAGCGGTGTTTGCCCCATAATTCCCAGAATGGTTAAACTTCTGTTATAGTTAAAGGATGGACACCACTTTTTAACCAAAGCTGCGTCCAATTTAAAGTTGGAGTCTTAGTTTTCACTTAAATTCAGGTTTAATGTTCATATGGTATTTTGGTTGAATTTTCGATATTCTTCACAGCCGCAGAATTTCTATCAGCTGAACAAACAAAAAAGAAAAGTTCAATATAGATTTATTATTTGTTGTTATAGTAAGTTTCGTTTCTTCATTTAGGAATTGAATCCAAGCAAAAGTAAGTAAAAACTTTCCCGCAATTATTGTTTCTAAGCTGCCGATGATCTTTCGTATTTTTTTAACAATGTTTGGTTCACCTTTGTCACCATGTAAGACTTCAATATAAGCCTTTTCAGATAAATTATGAGCCTTCCACACTACATTTCTCCTTAATACGATGCACAAAAATATAACGCAACTGATTTACTTGGAGTAAGTATTAAATGTTTATTACAAAACATTTGGTAAAAGAAAAACAATATTTATCAAAAAAGCTAGTCTTATTCGACAGAAATCGATGTATCAGGAAGGTGTACCTTTGTCTCTACTTTCTTTCAAGGAGATGTGAAATGGTCAGAGAGGAGACTCAGCCCAGACCTCTTAGCGTAAGTTGAATATCACGGCTGTATTTAACTTCGGATCAAATTTAAAGAATCTCTGTCTTTCATATTTCCTGCTTACAAGTTGCCTTCTATCAGCGGTCGTCGCTGTGGATATTACTGACCAGAGCATAGTTGAAGAGACTACTATCGGCAGAAAATTTTTCTTGAAAATTTGTTGAGGAGGGATTGTGACAAATTGAAATTCTGTGTAGAAACGATGTCTTGGTTATAACTGCTTAGTGAACTCCTGCAACAATTAAAGACTTTGTATATCAACATTTTTCAATTTTCCATAGAAACACTTCCATTTTTCTCGCACAGTTAAGCCTAATTTTCCTAAAACGTGCCTAAAACCCGACATGAAGGTGTCAATTATAATACTGCATAAGCCCTGTTTTTACATTTTAGATTCTTTGCAACAGCTTTAAAGGCCCTTCTTATGAAAAACTTTGAAAACGCACAATTACCCAGGGTGGATTCAACTACCTAACATCGTGTTATCAACCTCTTTAATAATGTTGTTCTTCTTTTCCTTTGAAGTATGAAATTTCCATGTCCAGACTTGAACAAGTTGAAATGCAGACAAACCGCTTAACCGTAGAAGGATCTTTGGCAGAAACATCGGAAACAGAGGTTGATACAGAACTGATAGATACTGGAATCGCTGGATACGAGTCGGCCTTGCCGGTCACCAACTCCTCTTGGAAAGTTCCACAAGAAAATGTGTCTGTAAGAGAAACAATAGGCAAGGGAGCCTTTTCTCAGGTGGCCAGGGGAACAGTTAAAAATCTCCAAGGGGCTTCTGAAGTGACAGTGGTTGCAGTTAAAATGCTGAAAGGTAGAAACTATCACTGTTTGAATCTATGGACATTTCTCTAGATGGCTTAGACGCATCCACCGCCTTTCTACACCACCTTTACATGCGTTCCTTTCGGGAATGTCATTCAAGCCTATCATGTAAACTTCAAGTCGATGGCTTTTGTTTAGTCGCCATGTAGGGCCTAAGATTTGTTTTCCATAGAGCCAGAATACTTTCTTCAATTTTTATTCGAAAGACTTGTTTCCTCTAAAGCCAGGAGACTTTCTTCAACTCCTACCGTGGAAACAGACCTCAAGAGCAGAAGATAAACGGAAAAGAACAAACAAGCGAGTGTTGAAAGAATGTGACAACTTCTAACCACAAAGCAAATGTCTGACAAATAAATTTTTAGCCTCATTTTCTATAAAATAGAAAAAAAGGAACCAGCGTATTTAATGGTAGGTTAAGAATGATTGATCTTAAGTTTTAAGACAATATTTGACTAGCATCAACAGTTTAGTATACGCTCGACTGCAAAAGCGTTGACATTTAAAGAGGGTTTACAATAAACAATGAGACCTCACGGCTTTATGGGCCAAATGTAAATAATAGCCACCACTAGATACCCGTGGCGAATGATAACAGCTATCCAGGCTTTCGTAGATGAAAATAATTATCATGGGAAAAAGAGATTTCGCATGAAAAAGGGGGAAAAGAGAATCACTTATTATGTATCTGTGCGAAAATTTCCCATAAAGCCATAAAGTTGGGTCTCATTACATTTAGGGGGGAAATATTTTTACAATCGAGTATAATTTTTATCCGGCTTACTCCCACATTTTTTCTACTTTTGAATAACAGAAAACGCTCCTACCTCTGATAGGAAGGATCTGCTGTCAGAGCTTGACCTAATGAAGCAACTCAAACCTCATCCATACGTTATCAAACTACTAGGATTTGTTGCTGGTAACGTATAAAAAAATTGAAAAAAAATTGAAATAAATAAAGTAAAAAGAAAAAAGTCTCATAGTGCAAGACAGACGAAAAATTCACAAAGGGTTAAATTTTAAAACGCATTTTTTCCATTGACAGAACCGTTATTGGTGTTGACTGAGTATGTTCCATTTGGAGACCTGCTCGGTTATTTACGAAAAAGCCGAGGACTAAACGACAGTTACTACAGCAACCCGAAGTTCACAGCAGAAACCAGTTTGACGGCGGATAAACTGATGAAGTTTGCTTGGCAGATTGCCGATGGAATGAGCTACTTGTCCACTAAATGTGTAAGTTAGTTCACAGGCTGTCGTCAGTTCACTCTGCTATCTAATACTCCTTTGGTAGAACCGCGCCAAGTCATTACTTCGGATTTGACCCCATTTTTCCAGTCCTGCATTTGACGGCAATTGAAGCACTTGCAAATGTAAGATTTGACATCAAAATCAGTCACCCTCTTTTCCCGGTAAATAAAAAAGCTGTCTCAAACCAGTTGTTGCATTGGCTGTTTCATGATTTATCATAAGGATGTACAGAAAATGTGTAAGCATTGTAATTATGCATGCTATCTCAAATCAAGCATTTGGCTTTTCTATATCTTTCGGAGCAGATAATTCATCGAGACCTGGCAGCACGCAACGTGTTGGTTGGAGAAAATGAGACCTGTAAAGTGACGGACTTTGGAATGGCCAGAGATGTGCAGCAAGACAGCATATACGAAATGAAAACTACGGTACAATAAATTATCATGTGATTCGTTTATTGTACAACATAAAGTCGGCTTAAATCCAGGATAACCTAACTTACACGGAAACACTATCACGTTTTATAACATAGCTAGCAGAGCCGCGCAATCAAATTCAGTATACGTAAGCGTGCTCAAAATCCCGATAGTGCACGCTGATAGCGTGAGCAAATCGCTTCGCCAGAAATTTTTTTTTTCTCGCACGAGCGGCCATTGTTAGCGCGGGGAAAAATAATATATTTCGTGACAATAATGGATACAAACAGAGACTCGGCCCACCAGTCCCAAAACGAAGACAATTTTCCGACCTTTTCCCTTGGGCTAGAGTTCTTAAATGAGGCAAAAAAAGAGGAAAAACAACGGAAAAGGAGACTCGGCATCAGCACCGTCACGATTCGCTTCACTGTCCGAGGGTGAAATGCAACACATTTTGACAGAAAGACACTCTGGTAAAACCAAACAAATGACAAACAATGGTCTGTTTCAACCGTCAAAGGTAATCTTAAATTTTTCCGTTTTAAGTAACATAAAAGTCGAGCTTTCAACTGAAAATTTGAAATAAAACCAATTCCTAGTTTGCTTAATATTTCGCTTACCTCGAACAATCACTTCTGATATTGCTATCCGTTTTTCGCGTCGGATTTGATGCACAATTCCACCGGCTATGTTATAAAGCAATTGGTTCATGCTTTTAGCTGTGCTCTCTTACTCCCAAAGAGATGATTTCCATCTTTCTTTTCTTCTTTTTTTATATACTGGTCAACAGTACAAATATGCATGCATTGCATTTAACAATTGGTTCATGCTTTAGCGTGCACTATCGAATTATGGAGCACGTGGGAAGTTTGGAGAGCATTCATGAAGCTAGAGTTGCCCTCGGTTATTGCCACGGGCAACTCTTACCCTTCTTTCGTGCTCTCCAAACTTCCCACGTGCTCCATAACTCGACAGTGCACGCTAAAGCATGAAAAAATTGTTAAATGCAATGCACGTATATTTGTACTGTTGACCAGTATATAAAAAAAGAAGAAAAGAAGATGGAAAGTAAGAGAGCCCCTACCGTTATGTTGCTAGTGAAAACCAAGTGCCATGTGCTCATTGTTTTCCATATTATGATGACTGAGAATTTACGGGTTTAGATAAACTCGAGCACCAGAATATTTATGATATATTGTTTATATCGACAAGCTAGTTTTTAACTGACATCAATTTGTTACAGGTTATAGATAAATGACAAAGTACCTAGTTTTAAAAATCAAGATGAAGAAGTTAGAAGAAAGCCCCTGTTATGCTAAATTTTATCAATAGATGCTGACTTGTGAACATTGAAAAGAGTCATTCAACAAAATAAAAACAGCTTGTAAATAACAGAATGTAGAGGGTGGTTTTCCCGTAGCTTGTGGCTAGTGAAGTACGTAAAATTCACCTGAAACTCCTCAGCTGCTGCTTTTTAGAGAGCAGTTGACTCAAATTGCAAAAAGAGATACATGTTTATTATAACAATTTCATTAAACTTCAGGGGCGACTTCCTATCAAGTGGACTGCATACGAGTCGCTTTTCTATGGGACGTACACCACCAAGAGTGACGTGTAAGTATTGACTGATCAAAGTGCCAGTAACCCCACGCCTTAATAAATCAGTTTTACCGAAACAGCGTAAACGTGTAACGCTAAATTGGAATTTTACAGCGTTGGTAGTCATTACTTGAACTCGAGTACTTAGAAATTTTTATTCTGATTTCAATCATAACATATGCGGTAAGAGAAGCGCAAAAATAACTTCTAACAAGATGGATACTTCTCTGTTACACAGCGCACAAAAAGGAGAAAACGATCATCATTTCAGTAACTAGAATTATCTTTTCCACACACACAAAAAAAACAAAACAAAACAAAACAAAAACTGGTACCACCAAGCTACAAGAATTATATCTGTCCCTTAAATGATTAGGGCTCTGTTCATCTATAGAAGTAACCATGATAAGTGAAACTAAATGTTTACATTTTACAGGTGGAGTTACGGGATTGTCCTCTATGAAATCTTTACACTGGGTAAGATTTTTTAATGTGATTTCCTGTACCCTGGAAGTATTGTAAATAACACTTTATAGCCATCGAGAAAAGCCATCTTATCCCATCCGTACTAATTGCAATACAATTAATACTAGATAAAAAGGTATTGATAGTAGCCAAGGTTTTGATATCTCACGTTATAATCTACCAAATAACTTTTCTCACGCGCGATTTGTTTAACGCATAACGTATTCGAATATGCCCCGAAAATGAAAAAGCGTTCAGCTATTGTTACTGAAGAAGGGAAATGTTTGTTTGTTCATTAAGCCGAACCAGACAAACACTGAAAGGTAAATATCCCACGCAACAGACAATAAGCTGTTCGTAACATTTTTATTGCGCGTTTCGTAAACATTTTGAAAATGATAAACATAATAGCCTCCAATTGGCGCGAAAATATACTAGTACATTTGTCCTTCGATATTGTCTGGTCGTCATCATCATCATCATCATCATTTATTAGCCATTTGAGATACAATATTTATACCGGTTTAACAGTATGGTAGGGCGAAGTGACCTCCAAGAAACCACCAGGCTTTTAGGGTAGGCCGCCTCGGTTGTCAATATATTTGTAATTAAGATGTGGATGTAGATGTGAGGCTTGGCCAATTCGGACTCATTTCATTAAAAAATTAATCATCTTTAAAAGTGAAAAGCCAGTCAAACCGGTAATCGATATTGAGAGAGAATTCCATATTTTAGGACCTTGGTAGAGTACTATAAATTGTTTAAGATTATTACGAAAGTCATGTGGTCGATAGCAATTGGCTATGTATCATAATTGCGTACTTGCTTATTTGCAGAGAACCAGCTGAGAAACATCGGGGCAATGGTTGGTTATGATAAAACATAAATTCAGCTATTTGCAATGCGTTGACTTGGGAAATATCTAAGATGCCACGTTTAGGAAATATGAGGCAGTGTGTTCTCGATAGTCTTCGAACATTACAGTTTTCCTTGAGCTCCACCCTCGGGAAACTGCATATATAACTGCAGATATTTGCATATCTGAACGGATGATGTCCGTGGACAAAAATCCGCGCACATTTTCGCGTCAAATGGGGGCTATCGTTTACATTTGCTGTAATTTAGATTGCTTATCACTTTTAGGTGGATCGCCATATCCTGGTATGGAAGGAAAAACGGTTCCAGGTTGGCTCAAACTTGGATATAGGATGCCAAAGCCAGTACACATCGACGACAAATTGTATGAATTTCTTCAAATATTATTAGATTTTAGAACAGTTTATGTTCACCTCAACATAGCCTTGATACCCTCGTGGTGTCCTTTCTTTCGAAACTTCCTGGCGCTGATTAAAACGAGTACAATAGTGTATTTTGTTTCAACCCACGCTAACTTGTTTTCGATTATGTCAACATCTCCCTTTTCATGATGAGAACTAAGTACCGCTATAATCATACGATAGAAAACAAACCTCTTGTTTGTCTCAGATATCAAGTGATGTTAGAATGCTGGCAAATAGAAGCGAACGAAAGACCGACATTTTCTAACCTTACAAAGAAACTTAAAGTAATGGAAAACCAACACAAGGTATAAACTTCTACTCCAACAGTATTTTAGCTACAAAAACACTAGGTTAAAGCTATTTCAATTATGTTTACAAGTTTTGAAATCTGGTTGATTCCTAAAAATGCTCATTAAGCCACCAAAAATGTTCCGTGTTTGTTACGAGCATTTGGCAATCAGACGACAGTTCATGTATGTACTACGTCCGATGCCATAACGTTGCTGTGGCGTCAACTAACTAGGATAAATGGACATTTTTTATCGAATTACAACATAATGTGGAGGGTAAAGTAAAATTACAGTAAGGGTTTAACGTTGAATCTTTCCCTTGTTATTTTTTTTATTTTTTCATTTTTTTTTTCATCATTTGCATTTTTTATTTTTCAGAAGCTAATCCAGATGGCGAAGTATGACAACACACTTTATGTGAATGTCGACGATTTAGTTGTCTAGTATTGAGACGAGACGTTCATTTCGAAAAGGGACAAAAGGAAAAAACTCAATTCATTAAAACACATGAGCAATCGGGTTTTGAAGCTCTTTAGATAACCTTTGGAAATCAATAGGAAAATCGTCTAATTAATGTCGTTTGTACAAATGATTTTCGTCAGATATTTCTTTTAAGATTGATTCAATACCTTTCTAACCTTTTCCACTTTTTACGACTCACTGATATTCTTCTTGTTAGCGTTCATTAACAGTATTAAGTTCGTAACAAGTTCATATACAATGTACAGCTGTTTCGAGAAAGTTTGTCGGAAAAAAGGGCAAAAGTGCACCCGACAATCTCTAATGGAAAGCTGGGTATCTTTTAGTCAATAAAATTGCTCAAACCGTGGTGCCTCGTCCTGACAGTGACGTCTCCGAATACATTAACATTAATGTTAGTCTGCTTTTCAATTTTATCATACTGTTTTACAGACACTGGAAATTCAATATCAAATTGAATATATAATAATAACAAAATCTAATTACATCAACTTTAAGTGAGCACTAACTCTGGAAAACAAACAGTTGCCTCTACAGAAACTACTCTCGGGAAAAATTTTAGTAGACTTAAAACACCTAAACATCCTTAATCTCTTTCAAAAGAAACCTTATTTTCTGTCATAGCAATACTCCGAAATGTGTTATAAATATTATTTTAATACTGTAAATCCGTAATGTACAAGAAAGAATAAAGAAGAGTAAAAGTATAGGGGCCTAAACTGCATTGAGATCATGCAGAAGGGAGCTTTTCGAGTTAACTAATGTTCCAGGTAAGAACTAAGAGAGCTATTAAACACAAATGAGAAGCGGAGGAATTCCTTGACAAAGTAATGGACAGGTTTTTTGATTGATAATATTTCTTAACTCTTTCTTAAATTTTCTCAACTCTTAGTTCTCTGCCTATCACACTGCCGACGACCCTTTTTATTTGCTTCCCTGATTTCGGTTATTCGCATTTTTACTCTCGACCCAGTTACCTCTCCTAGTTATTACATAGAACATTACGAATCCTCTTTAAAAAAAAAGAGTACGTCAAGACAGACTTGACAACCATCAAGTCTCCTGGGTCCATTTCATCCAGCTCGGAGAGTGGGACATTTGCGACGACTTCCCCTGCACTTATTTTCTTCGTTGTAAAGACCTTCTCTTGGCAGGAATCAGGCATCAATACTATTCTTCAATACTACTCTATAGAAATGAAGCGCAAAGCAATTAATTAATTTTCTGTGATGAATCAATAAAGTGCTAATTCCATTTAAATTATTTCAGATTCAAAGTTCCAGTTTAAACTTGTAAAAATACGCAATTGATAGTTGTCGTAAATACATTTAGCGAAATGCAAGAACTTTGACTTGTTATCACCAACGATCATCTATCCTCTGCACCGCATTTCAGACTCAAGAGCTAAAATCTATCCCTAATTTTTGAATGATCCCCTAGCCTTTTTCCCATTACCAATGGCGCCACTGCGTACACCAGCCCCAAGGACAGTCCAGCAGATCTTAGATGCGCCCTCCATTGTTTCCATTCGGGCAACTGTACTCGGTGCTAAACAGGTTTGGCCCTCTGATAGAGCTCCATCTTCCTCCCCTCCAGCGGAAGGACAAAACACTTTTCTCTTCGAGAATCCAGTTTGGCTTGGTTTTCTGAAATGAAAACAAACGATCAGTACATATTCAAATCATTTCAATTTTTTTTCATTTTATTTTTTAATTCAAGTATCTCACCTGGAAATGCATCAGGCCCCGCAGACGCTGGACCTCTCCTTCCTGGAGAACAGTGTGGGTCAAGGCTGCATTTATCGTGTGCCGAGGCACATCCTTTTGCTTTACGATGGCAGTGCATCCAGCCACCATGCACTTGAGAGCTTTTCCTGAGCACTTGCCCAGATGCAGCGTCAAGTAGAGCCTTTAAAAGAAATAAAGTGGAGAATAGAGATAAGCTGGTAACTCCACCTTTCAATATTGTTGTTGGCCTTAAATAACCATTTACCATTTGACTGTTGGTTGTTAGCTTACCGTGGAAGGTTTGTTCCACAGCTTAGTGGACATGAAATTCTCACATTCAAACAAATAAAAGCAGCATGCTCTTCAAAACATTCCCTATGCACCTTCCTTCCGCATTCCTGGCAAGGAACTTTCTGCTTTGCACGATGCGAAATGTGCGCTGCCATCCCCTCCCTAGCCAGTACCTTTCTGCAACCTTTATTTGCACACTGCATTTCAAATTTTCCACGTATTTTGAAGTGTTGTTCATGTGCGTGGAACTTTCCTGTCCACAGACAACCGCTATTTTTACAATTAACATCAAAGTTTCCGATGATGTCGTCGAGTGCTATGTTGACGTGAAGAGCAGCGCCTTTCCCAATTGGTGCTTTGCAAAGTGGACATTTGACGACATTCTCAATACCTACAAGTATCGCGAGGCAGTGACGACAGCCCAAATGCCCACAAGCCGGAGCTACAGGCTTCACCATTGTCCATACGCTTCAAAGTAAAAGATAAACGGTTACGTTACTGGAGCGGCAAACGTCAAAACGTCACTCTATAATCTCTTGTTCCCAAGAAACGCAAATATAGTTCTACAGTTAAAAATAACTTCTGCCTGATGAATGACCCGAATGCTGTTGGTTGTTCACCATAAACGTCGTGTTGAGCCTTTTTGTTTCAGCGATTTCTATTATAGAGGCTGCGTGGCTTTTTAGCTGTATTGCAGAAGGACAAAAATTATCCTAAGGCAACAAAAAGACTTACCACAGAGAAAAGTTGAATAGCGCGCCGGGAGAAGAAGAAAACTCAAAATGATCATCAGACATAGCGAATCTGACAGTGAATATAACTGCAAAGTGATTGGATCCAAGCGAAATTTGCTTTTTAGTGAAATCACCAAAGACCAACTGATGAATAAACTATTATCATAACCATGGGACCTTCATATGTAATTTGTATTTCCTGGATAATTTGCCGCGTATTCATAAATAAAAATAAAAACTGATCTGACAGCAATCGACCCATGAAATGACAGTTTTTTATTATTATTATTTTTAATGAACTTTATTCTATACACATCAGTTACAAATGACAATACTTACAAAAAAATACTACAAATAGAAACGCACTTAACATACACTATTTACAAAAGGAATGGCTACTTACATTTACACTATCAACGGGAGAATTTACATTACTTACATGATCTTTGCTTGATACACATACACAAAAAAAAATAACTAATTGTACTTACGTCTATAAACTTATTCATTACAGAATTGCGCCCATTGAAAAACGTCGCACGGGAAAATGCAAATAAGCTAGAAAAGAGAAAGAGAGCATGCGTAACTGCGCAGGCCTGTCAATCCGACTGTAAATCATGTAATCCCCGTGTACGCAGTGTTCGCAAGTATTGTTTCTTGTGCAGACAACCGAAACGTAGCGCTTTTCATCGAAGAAGAATAGACGTAATTAGTGGCGTTATCTTGATTAGGTTATATTGTTTAAAAATCGGTCAGATGTAAAATTAAATTACCTTTCAAATGCCGGGTTTTCAATTCCCCATGTTCTAAACGAGTCAGGGAGTGGGTTCGAGTTGGGACCGCAAAGCATCTATGGATTGATTGAAGGGACAGACGAGTCATATTTACAAAGTAATTCTGAAATGCCTCACTATAATTGTTGCGTTCCTGGCTGTACAAACAGCTTTAGGAACGCTTCACATCTGCATTTCTACAGATTACCGAAAGATGAGTTTACCAGAAAGCAATACAAAGTCATTTTGAAGAATGATTCGCTAAAATTGGACTCCACAAATACTCGAATTTGCTCAGACCATTTCGAAGGTGGCGAGAAACTCAGTCGAGCTCATCTGCCGACTATATTTCCTTGGAAAAAGGCAGAAAGCACTGGACGACAGCTAAAAAGAGTCATCAGCTTCGAAGAAAATCTGGCAATTCAGGAAGCAAAAAAGAAGAAGAGGGAGGAAAAGAAAGACATGGCACAAGCATCAGTGACAGTCGAACATGAGAACAATCGTGAGACACAAACATCTCTCACAGGATTGGAAATCGAAACAATGTTAAAGGAGTTGCAAAAGCTTAAAAAGGACATCAGTGAATTGACAAATGAAAAGAATCAGCTGCTGGAGAAAAATGCCAAGTTGAGTGAAGAAAATGCAAACCTACTCGAGGCAAACTTAAAACTCGAGCAAGAAACAAAAAGACTAAGACACTCTCTTGAAAACTTTCGTTTCGATATTGAGAAATATAAAGACAATGCTGAAGACATTGCCTTTTAGACTGGTTTACCAGACTATAATGCACTGCTGATATGTTTCGACATGGTTAAAGATGCAGCAGAGCATATTGAATATGAACATGAACGAACGCACCCAGGAATTCAGTGTGGCAGACCTCGATGTTTAACCAAGTTCCAAGAGTTTACTTTGACACTAGTGAGATTAAGGCTTGGATTGCTGGAAAAGGACCTTGCTCATCGGTTTAGTGTCTCAAGACCCCTTGTATCCAAAGTTTCAAGGGCCTGGACGAGATTTCTGAGGGGACAGTTTGAGCCACTTATTACTATTCCACCCAGGGAAGTTCTCAAACTCTACATGCCTGACATTTTCAAATCCTTCTATCCAGACTGTGTCATTATTGTGGACTGTACAGAGTTTGAGATGGAGAAACCTTCAGCACTTAATTCTCAATCTGCTTACTACTCGTCATACAAGTCTAGAACGACGATGAAAGCCTTGCTTGGTATAACACCCAGTGGTGCTTTATGTTTTGTCAGTGAGCTATTTCCTGGTTCAACTTCTGACAAGGAAATAACAGCTCAAAGTGGACTGTTGGACAAGTTACAACCTTATGATCAAGTTATGGCAGACAAAGGGTTCAACTGCACTGATGAGCTTGCTTCTGTGGGAGCAGAACTGATTAGACCAGCATTTTTGGTTAAAGATACACAATTCTCAAAAGAAGAAACCAACCACAACAAGATTGTTGCCAGTTTGAGAGTACATGTTGAGCGATTGATGGAGAGAATAAAGAATTGGCACATCTTTGACCACCGAATTCCAATTACTCTTGCCCCCATAGCATCTGATATGTTATTTGTAGTGGCTGGACTTTCTAATTTTTACCCTCCTTTGATTAATTAAAATTTATGTGAATATAAAGCAACATTTTAATACTTAACAATGGTATGGATTTATGTTTTATTGCCTTGCATTAAAATAGCATTGATAAACTAGTGTTTGATAATGTATTATGATATTGCCATCATACCACTGGACTGTAACCAGACTGGTTATAAGTCATTACAATAATCCAAGCACACTACACATGTAGTTAGTAAATATTTTACTCAGTCAAATATGAACATAACTGTGTACAATGTATAAAAATACTGAGTTAATGTGTATAGACAAAACAGATCGCTGTTTCTTTCAAGACAAAGTTTATCTAATCTTAGCTATAGCAAATACCTATAGGGTGGTTTTTAAAAAACCTGTGAAACAATTAATACTATTTACTTTCTAATAGTGCCAGTATTAAACAATAGAAACAAAAGCATTTAAGCAGAAAAGCACTAAACATGTACAAAACTTAGTACGTGTTTCACAGGCTTTTGAAAACCATTCTACCTTCACAAATATATTGTTTACACTCTGATAGTACTAAAAAGTGTGCAACATAATTTGGGCAAACCACTAATTCCCATTAAATTTTGATTTGCCTATTTCATTGTATAGTTTTCTTAAATTACACACTTTTACTGAAATGAACACATTGATTTTGACTGTTTTAAACTGAACGAGCATTCAATTTAGGAATTCCATACTTGACTCTAGGATACACAAGTTCTGGAACAATCCAGTCATTAAAAAAGGATTCTAGCTTGGGCAAAATAGACTTCCAGCGGTCTATTGAAAAATGTACTCTTTCACAAAACAGTGAATCACAGCCTGAACCCTTTACAACAAAATCTGTCCACTTTCTTCCAGTAACAAACATTTGCTGATGGACTTGGTAGAAGTATTTGTGTTTGTCATTTAATCTCAATGCATTACTGTTCTTTTTGCAAATGCTCTTGCGTAACAATGCCTTTTCTAGTGTTTCATCCTTTGATGTCTGGACATACTTAACTTCTATAAGTCCCTCTGAATCAGAGGCAGATGGATCATGTACAAGGCCATCGGGGCTAGCACCAAGGTAACCATGTTCTTTTGAAACAAAAAACCCACATTTTGAGACTGTTATGCCTTCATCTCCTTGACTTTGCTTGAGAAGCTTGTAATCATTGATAATCTGGTCTTCCATTTTCAGTCCTTCCTCCATTGACTTACTTTGATAGGCCTTGTTGTAACCAAGTATATCTTTAATTATCTTAGTAGGGGACGTACTTTCTCTCTGTACAGCTACACGGTAACATTTTGTGGCAGTAATCCTTGGTTGTCTGTGGCGATGCCATAATTCAGTGTTTGATTGACCTCTAGTTTGTTCCTCAATATCTTGCCTTTGTAAATCATCAACCATAAGATTTCTCTTTGCTTTTTCAAACTTTTCTTTTAGCTCTTTTGCTGACACGGGATGACATTTGACTGGTGAAAGCAGAGAATCCTTTACATCCTGAAGTTTCTTTACTTCCTGAGGCAGTATATGTGTCCAAGCTACAGTGTTTCCTGATACCCTCTGGTACTCCTTCATCATTTCAAAAAACCTTGACTTGTTTTCATCGCGACAAGCATTTTGGTTTGCATTTACTGGAGAGTGATGAAGCTTACGTATCTTCTTCTCTTTCGTGTAGTCGTGCTTCACAAAAGTCATCTCATTTATGGGCTGTATTGCACCTTTTCTCTTTCGTGGCACATTCCACTTGCATGGTTTGGAGGTGCATGACTCATCAGACTCATCCAGTTTTTCCCTTACTTTACAATAGTTTTCTAAAGCAAAAAGTGTTGATGCAACATGGTTACATCACCCATCTATGCCAGCAGGGCATTTGCAGTGGGCTCTTAGCATCTTTCCAAGTGAACTAATAACTAAGTAGCATGTATAAACTTTGTCCTTTTTCATAGATGGGAGGACTTGGCTTTTGATGTAGTGCTTGCCATTTTGTTGTAGGTGGCCTATGTACAGGACATGACCAGATTTAAAAAAGTTGAATCCTTTAACAAGTGGCTTAGCAGTGGAGAGCTGCTTTTTACATTCTACACCTTCGATCATAAATCTCCACACAGTTCCAAATGATATTTTTGGTAGTGCCTTTATATCTGGTTGGAATCCTTCTTTTGGGAATGAATCCTTTACTTCAGGCTCTTGATTCTCAAGTACGCCAAGTTGAGCTTTTTTCCGTAACAAATTGACGCCGCCATCCGGATCACGCAAGTATTTAACATCAAATCCATGCTTGATGTAGTCGTGTACTCTATAAGTCAAAATTAGAGCACTCATAAGTACGAGAGGACTTTATTAAATTCGAAAATTTCGATTATATTAAATTTTTACTCTTAGGAAATTTTAATAATAATTCTGAAAAGGCATATAATTACAAATAAAGTTGTTATAAATAAAAATAACTTATTGCGTGTAAAGGTTCTTAGTTTAAAAGTTGCCAGCTTCGATACGAACCTCGACACTAAAGCTTTCTTTGTTCCCGTCGTTTTTGCACCTCTGCAAAGCAGCCACCTCTTCAACTGGACAACGCTACATTTTTCAACAGAATCCCTTGGAAGTTTTGCCCCAGGAATATCTTCCTGAGTTAGTTTAACAGTTAGTTTGGCTTTGCTCTCGCTTTCAGCCATATTGATTTGGAAAATCTGTCCCTTCAAACAATCCATAGATGCTTTGCGGTCCCAATTCGGACCCAATCCCCAACTCGTTTAGAACATGGGGAATTTGTGTTAAGACTCAAATGCGGCAGATTTACGAGGTTCGACCATCAATTTCGCCAAGAAAGCAAAACATTACAGAAATATTCCTTTTAGTAAAATTTCCGTACTGCCCCATACTATCGTAAAACAAATCTGTTTTCCCAATGGTAATGTATTGTTTTTGTCACTCTATCCAAGAACTGAACGTATAATGTAGTATGGGGCTGTGCGGAATTTTACCTTCCTTTTTAGCCCGTTATTGCCGTCAGTTTCAGATAACACGTCGGTAGTCTATTTACTTTTCGAAAAGCTTAAGTATACGTTGTAGATTCCCGCTCCACCTAAGTGCACGCTCACTTCCAACTCAGCTTTACCATGACAACACTTCGTTTGCACACGTGACCAAAACAAGCCAATGAGGAACCTCGTTCCGGGATCTTTACAATCGTTGTTTGGTAGCCATAGCGACAGATAAACAAGTAGAAATCTTGGTTCGCTCATTAGAGTGGTTTAGCAAGAGGACGGGAACGTCATTTCAGAACGGCGCGCGCAGCAAAAATGCCGAGAAGAAGCTGGGTCGAGAACGCCGTCGCGTTGTGTTGAAAAGTGACTTAGCAGTCGTTTCAACGAACCGTCCACGTTATATTTATTCTTTTGTTTCGTTCTTGAATATCCTAACCTTGGCTTTTTAGGATCATTATCAGCTTTGAATTTACGGTTTCATGGACCACTTGAAGGACAACGAAATTATCCTCTTCGAGAGTGTAACAAGCACAAACCGAGGATAGTTTACTACAAGTGAGTAGTTAATATGAATCCACATGGGCGGTTAAACTTTGAAATTATTCCATTCCAGTCTCGAGTCTATCAGATTTTGAAGCCAACTAAATATATTTTTTTTTATGATTTGTATCGCTGTCATTTCGTTTCGTGCTTCTAGATTTCAGCACTACTCGTTTTTCTTCATAATTTTGTAAAGTATAATTTGGAATTGAAATCGTCGCCGTTTTTTCCCTGGTTTACTGAATATTCTTCTCAATCATGACGGTACACCTCTTTTGAGCACCACCTTCTTAGAGTTGCAATGCATTTTGAACGGAGTTATCAGAAGTTATGGCGAAAACATATAGAGATCAAGCGACCCAACGATGGAGTTGTTTACAATGAGTTCCCGTTTAACTATGAACGAATGAAATGCACTCAAACTAGGCACCAACTAAACGGTTAGACTGAGGAATCAGACTTCGTTCCTGTTTTATTTTTGTTTTTGTTTAATTTGATTTTTTTAACGAATAAAGTCGTTCAAGACTAAATCAAATTAATAGATTTAGAAAGCCGTGCCGAAATCAAGTTGATTGTTATTTTCTTTCGAAGATGACTTTCTTGTCTTAGTTTTCACCGGCGCTGATCAAAAAATAGACATAAAAAAGTGCAAACCCGAGCTATTCTCAAATTTTTTTATCTCTGACTTCAATTCGCAGAACAGTTTTTAATCACGGTTAAAATGACAATGACAACAAATAACACCGAATAATACAGCAGGTAACCTTCGTGTTGTTTCATTTTGATAAACTTCAACATGAAGCAAGCTTAATTTATTGATGAATTGATTCACGATAAAATTAACAGCAACCATTCTTGGAGTTTTCATAAATGGTTTAAGAAATGTATCAAAGAGAGCCCTTACGTTGCTTAAAGCCACGCTCAATTACAAAAGGTAACTGAGTCCTAAGATCTTAGATCGCTTGCTCACGATCGTGTTTCCTTTCGGGAATCCAGAATAAACGTAGCGGTAAATTTTCACAAATTCACCGAATAAAATAGAGAAAGGAACCTGGTTATCTTGGAAATGAGTTCTGAAATCATTCCAAACAGCATCATCTCGTTTATGAGTGCACAATGAACGCAAATCCTAGGCGTTTTGATCACGACGGGAAAACCAGCGAAATGACGTCCTGAACTTGATAGGGAGAACGGCAACACTGACACCGGAAGTCGAAATAGAGTCGTGTCCAGATTATCCACGCGCTTTCCCGTTCTGAAATGACGTTCCCGTCCTCTTGCTAAACCACTCTATTAATCGCGTGTACACGACGACGTAAACTATGGCTTATGAAATCGGAAAAAAATACGAAGCTCTTCATGACGGTCGATGGTATATGTGCACCATCTTAAGTCAAAAAGGCGACAGGTACAAGGTTACCTTCGATGGTTGGAGCCGACAGTTTGACACAGTTCTCAGTGCCGACTGTCTTCGCCCCTGTACAATGATTGACGTTCGCTCCAGAAAGCATTGGAGACCAGGCGTGAATTTCAACAAGTTGCTGCCAGGCGACAAAGTTTTCATCAGCATCGAGGGCATCAGAAAACCGGCCGTGGTCAGAGTGGTGGATCCTTTTCAAGAACTCGTTACAGTGGAGTGCGGAAACGAAGAAATCATTGCTTCTTTCCGCGATGTACTACCACCGCCAGAACCCACTCCTGATACTGTCAAGAGGAGAAAACCAGCAGCTTTGCCCCAAGCAGCGCCAGCAGCATCACCACCACCTCCCGTATCGGCGCCTGTCAGTGTCCAGTCAGCCATAGCCCCGCAGTTCGCGACGATCGTTCGCCTTGATGGTATCAAAATCAGCTGCGGAGATCTCGTGAGCCTCACCCCGAACAGTGCAGACGTCGTCTTCATTGTCCTGGAGCTCTACCAAGACGAGTCCGGCTTAGAGGTTCTTATAAATGCTCGGAAGTGCCAGCTGTCAGATGGTGTCACCGTTCGCCCGCTAGCAAACTTCTGGCTGACCTGCCCGGCATCCGCGGTTCACACACTTCAGGACACTAAACTTTCGTCTCAGTTAAAGAAAGTGGTCCTAGAAGTCCGAAAAGGAGCCATCCTGCGGCTGTCCCAGTCCCTGCAGCTACACATGGCCAACCGCGCCTATCAGCTTCAAGTTCGGCGGTACGGCTTGGCAGCCAAGCTTCGCTGCGAGATCTACAGAGTAATGTCTTCCAAGGAAGCTCGCACCTTCGTTATCAAAATGGGCCCAGCTGATCTCCGCCACGATCTTGAATTACTTGGGTTAGCGGTTGAAAACAATTTCAAGGTGGAGAAATCGAAGAATCGACTCGACGATCTCTATCCCCAGCTTGGTGAAAAATGGGACGTTGAGCTTAAAGAAGACGACTGCTACTTCTACGCAACCTTCGCCGAGTTTGCCCTGGACCTGCCGTCGCGATCCCTCCTCGTGAAGATTAAGTTTGTAGAGTCCACCAGTTCGTTTCGCCAACATTGCTACCGCCAAGACACTGCTGCTGACTGTTGCTGATTGTTGAGCAATTGCTAAATTATCTTAAAACATTTACCCTCTCCCTAAAATGCAAACATCATTGCCAATCAAAAAAGCAAAACAGAACGCGCTTGATAATTTCCATTTCTCCCAAGTCCGTGACTGACTGTACGAAGGTAAAATTTAGCAGTGAATACAACATATTAGTTTGTTCGTATTACGAGGAATTGCAATCAATGTCCGCAATGTTGTTTAACTTATTGACACAACCTTTGAACAATATAAAAAATGTTTATTATTTTCCTTATATCTCCAACCATCGTTTTGCTTTTCGAGACGATTTAAGCTGTCCTATTTACAGTTCGGTTATCATTAATTCTCATACTAGCGAAAGTTCTATAAGCCTTTTCCCTGAGCTGTTCTCTCTGGCGATTCTCTTTTGTTTCCTCACGAATTTGATGTCTCGCTTCTTTCCTTGACAAATGGAGGTCAATGGCTTTCTGTTTATAGTCTCTCTTCTCCAGGTCAGAAAGTTGTCTCCAGTCCTCTGCCATGCTTTGAATTGATTTAAGGAACGTCATCCTTTCTGTTCGTCCAGGACTCTGAATATTTTGCACTCTCTAGAAGCAATTAAAGTAAAAGCATCAGAAATTATTTCACCTTATCAGTCGAAATTTACATAAAAAGTTAATTCAACTAACCTCTTTTAATTTCTCATTGAGAAATGCTGTCCAACCATTTGGTGGCTTTTTGGGGGAAACCATTGCATTTTTTTTTCTTCTTGTGAACTCTAATCTGAGATTTGTTACCACTCTCATCAACTGGGCCCTTTTCCACTTCTCTTATTGTTCTCTTCAGGGCAGCAAAACCAGAAATCTCTTTACTGAAACAGTGCAATCAAATGTCAGCATGCAAATATTTTTCTCTGTTCTCAGGAAGTGATATGACATTAGACTGTGATCATGACCTGTATGCTTGATTATATCTTAGCATTATCGCAAGGAAAAAGATTCTGATCATTTACCAAATGTTTGTAACCATGTATGATGTTACGACAAGAAATTAGATTCTGATCATGAAATAAAGCATTACCTAAATCGTAACCGTTCTACAGACTGCTGCATTGCACCGCATGCGCCTGTCGACAAAGCTGCCAGAGGAGTCAGGTCTGCTGCATGCTCTTCGACATTGGGTGGAATTCTTTCTTTTACTGCCCACTCAATGAAACTCGGTCTCACCACTGTCCATCCCCTTTGGTAGGCAATAACCAAATCACTATTTAGCTTTGAGCAATCATTTTTGACCTCATCTTCTGAACACACTAGATAACTGCGGTAGGTTCTCTTTTGGCATTGAAATAACTCTTCCACCATTTTTTCCTACTTTCTCTTTAAATTTCTTCTGTGTTGATCCTAAAACCACACATACACATACATAATTAACATAAAATCAAATATATAGAACATTTTGCTGTTCTTGTTTATGCAAAAACTTAAAAAAAAAGATATGACATGTGATCAGAATTATTATTGTAGGGGGTCTAGAGATATTTGTAAAATTGTTATTTTATGTATATATTTTTTTCTTGTTAATCAGAACTTACGATTACTTAACTTAATTCCTTACTAAAACAAAAGATTGATTAGTTACATTACTTACGAAACATCGTTATAGGATATTATTTACTCTGTTCACCCTATTTAATTGATGCTATTTACACTATTGGTTTAAGGCTAGAGCAGCATTCACTAGTTATACTGTACAAATTATAGTAAATTTTCAACGCGAAGTTTAGGAAGTAATTTGTTCATAAATTCATTAAAGTCACACTTTTTTTAACTTAGTTTTTAACAATATAAGAAGTATTTGGCGAAGAGTAAGCAATAGTTGAATTTAGGTAGTTTTTTTAGGTAGTTTTTTTCTTTCGAATTGTTTGTTTTGTTAAACCAGGAAATAACTTTATCAAAGAAGGACATAGCCTCTTCACAATCAACAAAGGAATGCAGAATGGAGTCGGATTCATTACAATAAAGACTTTTACTGTCTCTTTCAATTACACAGGCATATAACTCTTTCCTGGTGACTAAGTTTATTTTCTTTGCATGTTTTGCTTATCTGAGTGAAGGCTAGGTTCCAATTAAAAATTTTCAGGTTAAGATCTTTTAGCCATTTCTTTTGACCGGTGGGTTAAATTTTGGTCGCATTAACGTACAGCTGGTAGTAATCTTTGCTATAAATTTTCTTTAAATCTGTGACAATGGAGTCAGAGACTTTGTAGGAAGTGCTACCTGAGAAATTATGCATGTCAACAGGAGATACGGTTCTCACCTTCTCAAGCAGATATTTTGGTATCGCTGAAATAAGTTGAAGATAATTTAAAAAAATTACATTTTATGTTACATCTTTGTTGGAATGTTTGAAATGATAAGAACTCTCCATTACAATCGAGAAGATCCTGAATTGACAAGACCGCCTTTTCTGACCAATTTGAGTAGAATATTGAATTGCCATCGATTTTAATTTCCTTGTTGTTAAACAAAAGCAGGTCTGACAAGTAGTTGGGTCTGTATAGGGTCTTTAGTTCAAGAAAGTTCATCAGCATTTGCTGGGAAAAAAGTGGAAGGCCAGATTTCACTAAAAGCTTATTGTCATAGTTACAGAAAAGGAGAAAGTTGAAACCGCTAAACTTTTCAAATAAGTCTCAGGCGAGTGTGGATCGACTGTCAAAAGCTTAAAGGTCCAAGCTAAGTTTCAAGACCTAAACAGGATTTCGATGTTCGGAGCACATAAACCACCTTTGGAATAATCTCGGTACATAACATCCCGTTTTATTTTGTCTTGTTTGTTATTCCAGATAAAATTGAAGATAGCACTCTTAATCGCGGGAATGTAGGTATTAGGAATTGTGAGCATCGAGCCCGTGTATATCAGATGAGAAATACCCAAACGTTTCACAATGAGGCATTTACCAAGTAGGGACAGGCCACGGACCCTCCAAATATCCAATTTTGTTTTCATGTTGTCAATTTTCCGGTCTATTTTTTTCTTTTTGTTTTCTTTCTCATTACAGGAGATAAAAGTTCTCGGGGCTCTTACTGGATCAGCTGTCCACTTTGGTCCAAAGGCTTAGAGTTATTAAATCTCCAGGGGCCTAACCATATCGCTTTTGTCTTTTCCACATTTAGCGAAAGACCTGGGATACTCCCGAATTGATCAACCAGTATTATCGAGTTTTGTACCAAATTTAAGTTACTTAGAAATAGCGTGGTGTCATCTGCGAATTGACTGACCTTGTGTTCTGTCTGGAATAGCTTAATCCCCTCTACTTTGTTATCTTTCCTTATCTCAGGAGCCAATATTTCCACCCCTAAATAAATAGATACGGGGAGGGAGGGCAACCTTGCCTAACTCCCCTTGATACTTTAAAAAAAATTATGTTGTGAATCCATTATGCAAGACTGCATATTCGGAATTCGTATAGAGCGTCTTAATCCACTGTTTAAACCAAGGTCCAAAGTTGAAAAGACTCAGAGTTTGCTGGATGAAGTTCCATTCTATTGTATCAAAGGCTTTCCTAAAGTCCAATAAAAGAAGTATACCGGGGATATCTTGTTGTTCCGTTTGTTCCATTATATCATTAATTAATCTAATATTTCGCCAATGTATCTGTCTTTCATGAGGCCCATCTGATTGCTGTTAATTACGTACGAAAGAAATTTTTGTATTCTTAATGCGATGGCTTTTCATGCAATTTTAAAGTCTGCATTTAACAAAGGTATATGTCGCCAGTTTGATAACTCGCGTAAGTCGGAATTTTCTCTTGGGATCATTGTTATTACTCCCCTACATTGAGAGATAGACATCTCACCATTTCCATACGCTGCCTTAAGGCTGTTTAGGAGATCATTTCCTACAATGTCGAAAAAAACACTTATAAAACTCAACGGTAAATCCATCTTCACCTGGAGACTTTCCGGTCCCCATTAATTTTAGAGCTGCCCATCATTTGTGTAAGGTTAATTTTCCTTCGATTTCATTACATTGTTCTCTTGATAGCTTTGGTATTTGTTGATTTATGTTAGTTGTAAACTCTTGGAAGTCCTCGTTTGTACCGTTATTGGTTGAAGTATACAGGTTTTCATAAAAAAGTGTTACTTCCTCCATAATTTGACTCTCATTGACAGTTACGTGGCCGTCAGCCATTCTGAGCTCAGAAATGACCTTCTTATTGAAATTCTTCTTTTCCAGATTAAAGAAGTATTTTGTTAGCTTTTTACCTTCCTGGATCCAGCGTACTTTTGAGCAAAAAATTGCACCCTCTGCCCTTTTTTCATAGATACGACGAAGACCAATTTTCAAATGTTCGTATTCTTTTTCCTCGGATTCTGAAGTTTCTTCACCACTGTAAATTTTCCCGTCTAGAGTTTCCAAGCGCTTCTCAAGCTCATTTTCAATTTCCCGTACTTCCCTAGCCCTGTTTTTAGTATAAGGGATAGTGATACCTTGAATTTCCATTTTTATGAGTTCCCATTTTAGTTGAGGGTCCTTGATATTTTAGTATTTTTGGATAATGTCAGGATAGCTGTCTGTTATCAAACTAACATAGGTTTTATCTTTCAATAACAAATTATTGAATTTCCAAAGGCCTGGACCGTGCTTGCTATTTATGAGGCTGAGGCGTAATTTAACAGCTTTATGGTCCAGGGCTATTGGAGTTTTTGTATCCACTTCAGTGACTTGACAGGCGATAGATTTGGCAACCAAAAAAACTCAATCCATGATTTTAATTTTTGTGCAACTGATTCATAAGTAAAGCTCTTTTTATTTGTATTTTTTTTTCCTAACGACATCTGTCAGATCAATTCTTTCATCATCGAAATAATTTGACGGCGGTATGCAGTCGGCTTCCACTGAATACCCCCTTTTTTTTCGATAGTCTGGAGTGTGGCATTCCAGTCACCACCTATGATCAGATTTGACAACGTTGATTTTGACATTAATGACTCTTTCAAAGTTTGGGCAAATTTTTGCTGACCTACGAGAACGTTTGGTGCATAAATATTACAGATGGACAAATTTATTGTTTTTAAATATGTATTAAAAGAAAGTTCGTTTTAAATAGGTATGAAATGACAGTTACCCAGAGTCGCATTTCCTCTTCAAAGAGTCGAGTTTCCATTCTTTTTTCATTATTTCTGTTCTCCTCGAAAAAGGTACCTGGTCTTTTTCATCTATTCAAAGCACAATTAAACCAATAAAACGTTCGCCTAGCGCGTTTACGGTTAATGATCCCAAGATTGTTTTGCTTTTAAAGTACATGTCCAACAGCGATAGGCCAAGGTGACATGGGTATGCCATAAAACAAAAAATAGCGGTCTACTTGAGTTCAGCGAGCATATAGGTCTTTATGTTATAACTTTTAGAGATGAATCACAGCAAGCACACGTTCCAAAGATGTTCTCATTTTGGATAAACGACCAAGAAGCATGCCAAACAAATCTGAGATGAGCAGGCTCACCACCACCAGGCGAATTGCTTACATATCCTCTACAAAGAACCACAACTCATCGCAAATCGGCGAATTTCTGGTAAGAACATCTATGCCCCTGGCAGGAAAAGACCGTAGCAGGTAAGTGCTGCTGCCCACATAATCTGTATCAAAAGCTAGTGAAATGACTATAGTGCCTCAACATAGGAAGAAGCGTGGAAAGTACCGTTAAAGCAGCGAAATGCTGCAAACACGCAAGATCTAACGCAAACGTGGATGGTAAATTTGGTAAAAGATGAAGATAACAACTACCTAAGTTTGGATATTCTCATTTGCCCTTTGCTGGATAATGCATGATTATTAAAGGGAGAAGTTTCATGTTAATCACTTCAGGGAGTTAAAGGGTTAAATAAAGCTCAAGTATATATATCTTAAATAATGATTTGCTGTTTGAAACAGGATACTTAGTACTGACTTAAACTAATGTTGATGTAATGATTGTGAAAAATCAGCCCAGAAAT